>NW_027137071.1:0-222642 GCF_040869045.1 Eurosta solidaginis | reverse complement strand
GCTAAAGGTTAGCATGTTTAAAATACGTAAGTTGTTTTGTTCATCAAATTTAAGTAGATAACTCATCAGTTGTTTGCATCAGAGCGACAATTTTTGAGATAGTTATTAAAACTGTTTAAAGGTTGTCAAACGTTGTTTCTCGTTGTATATCCTTTAATTCTAGAGTTAAATTGATAAATAACGTGTACGAATTTGTTTAACGCATTTGTTTTGGTTACTCGACGTCTCCGTTCTCGTGTAGCCTACATATCGCGTTTTTTTTTTTAATTTGCTTACCGGGCTAAAGGTTAGCATGTTTAAAATACGTAAGTCGTTTTGTTCATCAAATTTAAGTAGATAACTCATCAGTTGTTTGCATCAGAGCGACAATTTTTGAGATAGTTATTAAAACTGTTTAAAGGTTGTCAAACGTTGTTTCTCGTTGTATATCCTTTAATTCTAGAGTTAAATTGATAAATAACGTGTACGAATTTGTTTAACGCATTTGTTTTGGTTACTCGACGTCTCCGTTCTCGTGTAGCCTACATATTGCGTTTTTTTTTAAATTTGCTTACCGGGCTAAAGGTTAGCATGTTTAAAATACGTAAGTCGTTTTGTTCATCAAATTTAAGTAGATAACTCATCAGTTGTTTGCATCAGAGCGACAATTTTTGAGATAGTTATTAAAACTGTTTAAAGGTTGTCAAACGTTGTTTCTCGTTGTATATCCTTTAATTCTAGAGTTAAATTGATAAATAACGTGTACGAATTTGTTTAACGCATTTGTTTTGGTTACTCGACGTCTCCGTTCTCGTGTAGCCTACATATTGCGTTTTTTTTTTTAATTTGCTTACCGGGCTAAAGGTTAGCATGTTTAAAATACGTAAGTCGTTTTGTTCAACAAATTTAAGTAGATAACTCATCAGTTGTTTGCATCAGAGCGACAATTTTTGAGATAGTTATTAAAACTGTTTAAAGGTTGTCAAACGTCGTTTCTCGTTGTATATCCTTTAATTCTAGAGTTAAATTGATAAATAACGTGTACGAATTTGTTTAACGCATTTGTTTTGGTTACTCGACGTCTCTGTTCTCGTGTAGCCTACATATTGCGTTTTTTTTTTTTAATTTGCTTACCGGGCTAAAGGTTAGCATGTTTAAAATACGTAAGTCGTTTTGTTCATCAAATTTAAGTAGATAACTCATCAGTTGTTTGCATCAGAGCGACAATTTTTGAGATAGTTATTAAAACGGTTTAAAGGTTGTCAAACGTTGTTTCTCGTTGTATATCCTTTAATTCTAGAGTTAAATTGATAAATAACGTGTACGAATTTGTTTAGCGCATTTGTTTTGGTTACTCGACGTCTCCGTTCTCGTGTAGCCTACATATTGCGTTTTTTTTTAATTTGCTTACCGGGCTAAAGGTTAGCATGTTTAAAATACGTAAGTCGTTTTGTTCAACAAATTTGAGTAGATAACTCATCAGTTGTTTGCATCAGAGCGACAATTTTTGAGATAGTTATTAAAACTGTTTAAAGGTTGTCAAACGTTGTCTCTCGTTGTATATCCTTTAATTCTAGAGTTAAATTGATAAATAACGTGTACGAATTTGTTTAACGCATTTGTTTTGGTTACTCGACGTCTCCGTTCTCGTGTAGCCTACATATTGGTTTTTTTTTAATTTGCTTACCGGGCTAAAGGTTAGCATGTTTAAAATACGTAAGTCGTTTTGTTCAACAAATTTGAGTAGATAACTCATCAGTTGTTTGCATCAGAGCGACAATTTTTGAGATAGTTATTAAAACTGTTTATAGGTTGCCAAACGTTGTTTCTCGTTGTATATCCTTTAATTCTAGAGTTAAATTGATAAATAACGTTTACGAATTTGTTTAACGCATTTGTTTTGGTTACTCGACGTCTCCGTTCTCGTGTAGCCTACATATTGCGTTTTTTTTTTAATTACTTACCGGGCTAAAGGTTAGCATGTTTAAAATACGTAAGTCGTTTTGTTCAACAAATTTGAGTAGATAACTCATCAGTTGTTTGCATCAGAGCGACAATTTTTGAGATAGTTACTAAAACTGTTTAAAGGTTGTCAAACGTTGTTTCTCGTTGTATATCCTTTAATTCTAGAGTTAAATTGATAAATAACGTGTACGAATTTGTTTAACGCATTTGTTTTGGTTACTCGACGTCTCCGTTCTCGTGTAGCCTACATATTGCGTTTTTTTTTAAATTTGCTTACCGGGCTAAAGGTTAGCATGTTGAAAATACGTAAGTCGTTTTGTTCAACAAATTTAAGTAGATAACTCATCAGTTGTTTGCATCAGAGCGACAATTTTTGAGATAGTTATTAAAACTGTTTAAAGGTTGTCAAACGTTGTTTCTCGTTGTATATCCTTTAATTCTAGAGTTAAATTGATAAATAACGTGTACGAATTTGTTTAACGCATTTGTTTTGGTTACTCGACGTCTCCGTTCTCGTGTAGCCTACATATTGCGTTTTTTTTTTTTAATTTGCTTACCGGGCTAAAGGTTAGCATGCTTAAAATACGTAAGTCGTTTTGTTCAACAAATTTAAGTAGATAACTCATCAGTTGTTTGCATCAGAGCGATAATTTTTGAGATAGTTATTAAAACTGTTTAAAGGTTGTCAAACGTTGTTTCTCGTTGTATATCCTTTAATTCTAGAGTTAAATTGATAAATAACGTGTACGAATTTGTTTAACGCATTTGTTTTGGTTACTCGACGTCTCCGTTCTCGTGTAGCCTACATATTGCGTTTTTTTTTTTAATTTGCTTACCGGGCTAAAGGTTAGCATGTTTAAAATACGTAAGTCGTTTTGTTCATCAACTTTAAGTAGATAACTCATCAGTTGTTTGCATCAGAGCGACAATTTTTGAGATAGTTATTAAAACTGTTTAAATGTTGTCAAACGTTGTTTCTCGTTGTATATCCTTTAATTCTAGAGTTAAATTGATAAATAACGTGTACGAATTTGTTTAACGCATTTGTTTTGGTTACTCGACGTCTCCGTTCTCGTGTAGCCTACATATTGCGTTTTTTTTTTAATTTGCTTACCGGGCTAAAGGTTAGCAAGTTTAAAATACGTAAGTCGTTTTGTTCAACAAATTTAAGTAGATAACTCATCAGTTGTTTGCATCAGAGCGATAATTTTTGAGATAGTTATTAAAACTGTTTAAAGGTTGTCAAACGTTGTTTCTCGTTGTATATCCTTTAATTCTAGAGTTAAATTGATAAATAACGTGTACGAATTTGTTTAACGCATTTGTTTTGGTTACTCGACGTCTCCGTTCTCGTGTAGCCTACATATTGCGTTTTTTTTTTAATTTGCTTACCGGGCTAAAGGTTAGCATGTTTAAAATACGTAAGTCGTTTTGTTCATCAAATTTAAGTAGATAACTCATCAGTTGTTTGCATCAGAGCGATAATTTTTGAGATAGTTATTAAAACTGTTTAAAGGTTGTCAAACGTTGTTTCTCGTTGTATATCCTTTAATTCTAGAGTTAAATTGATAAATAACGTGTACGAATTTGTTTAACGCATTTGTTTTGGTTACTCGACGTCTCCGTTCTCGTGTAGCCTACATATTGCGTTTTTTTTTTAATTTGCTTACCGGGCTAAAGGTTAGCATGTTTAAAATACGTAAGTCGTTTTGTTCAACAAATTTGAGTAGATAACTCAGCAGTTGTTTGCATCAGAGCGACAATTTTTGAGATAGTTATTAAAACTGTTTAAAGGTTGTCAAACGTTGTTTCTCGTTGTATATCCTTTAATTCTAGAGTTAAATTGATAAATAACGTGTACGAATTTGTTTAACGCATTTGTTTTGGTTACTCGACGTCTCCGTTCTCGTGTAGCCTACATATTGCGTTTTTTTTTTAATATGCTTACCGGGCTAAAGGTTAGCATGCTTAAAATACGTAAGTCGTTTTGTTCAACAAATTTAAGTAGATAACTCATCAGTTGTTTGCATCAGAGCGATAATTTTTGAGATAGTTATTAAAACTGTTTAAAGGTTGTCAAACGTTGTTTCTCGTTGTATATCCTTTAATTCTAGAGTTAAATTGATAAATAACGTGTACGAATTTGTTTAACGCATTTGTTTTGGTTACTCGACGTCTCCGTTCTCGTGTAGCCTACATATTGCGTTTTTTTTTTAATTTGCTTACCGGGCTAAAGGTTAGCATGTTTAAAATACGTAAGTCGTTTTGTTCAACAAATTTAAGTAGATAACTCATCAGTTGTTTGCATCAGAGCTATAATTTTTGAGATAGTTATTAAAACTGTTTAAAGGTTGTCAAACGTTGTTTCTCGTTGTATATCCTTTAATTCTAGAGTTAAATTGATAAATAACGTGTACGAATTTGTTTAGCGCATTTGTTTTGGTTACTCGACGTCTCCGTTCTCGTGTAGCCTACATATTGCGTTTTTTTTTAATTTGCTTACCGGGCTAAAGGTTAGCATGTTTAAAATACGTAAGTCGTTTTGTTCATCAAATTTAAGTAGATAACTCATCAGTTGTTTGCATCAGAGCGACAATTTTTGAGATAGGTATTAAAACTGTTTAAAGGTTGTCAAACGTTGTTTCTCGTTGTATATCCTTTAATTCTAGAGTTAAATTGATAAATAACGTGTACGAATTTGTTTAACGCATTTTTTTTGGTTACTCGACCTCTCGGTTCTCGTGTAGCCTACATATTGCGTTTTTTTTTTTAATTTGCTTACCGGGCTAAAGGTTAGCATGTTTAAAATACGTAAGTCGTTTTGTTCAACAAATTTGAGTAGATAACTCATCAGTTGTTTGCATCAGAGCGACAATTTTTGAGATAGTTATTAAAACTGTTTAAAGGTTGTCAAACGTTGTTTCTCGTTGTATATCCTTTAATTCTAGAGTTAAATTGATAAATAACGTGTACGAATTTGTTTAACGAATTTGTTTTGGTTACTCGACGTCTCCGTTCTCGTGTAGCCTACATATTGCGTTTTTTTTTTAATTTGCTTACCGGGCTAAAGGTTAGCATGTTTAAAATACGTAAGTCGTTTTGTTCATCAAATTTAAGTAGATAACTCATCAGTTGTTTGCATCAGAGCGACAATTTTTGAGATAGTTATTAAAACTGTTTAAAGGTTGTCAAACGTTGTTTCTCGTTGTATATCCTTTAATTCTAGAGTTAAATTGATAAATAACGTGTACGAATTTGTTTAACGCATTTGTTTTGGTTACTCGACGTCTCCGTTCTCGTGTAGCCTACATATTGCGTTTTTTTTTTTAATTTGCTTACCGGGCTAAAGGTTAGCATGTTTAAAATACGTAAGTCGTTTTGTTCAACAAATTTAAGTAGATAACTCATCAGTTGTTTGCATCAGAGCGACAATTTTTGAGATAGTTATTAAAACTGTTTAAAGGTTGTCAAACGTCGTTTCTCGTTGTATATCCTTTAATTCTAGAGTTAAGTTGATAAATAACGTGTACGAATTTGTTTAACGCATTTGTTTTGGTTACTCGACGTCTCTGTTCTCGTGTAGCCTACATATTGCGTTTTTTTTTTTAATTTGCTTACCGGGCTAAAGGTTAGCATGTTTAAAATACGTAAGTCGTTTTGTTCATCAAATTTAAGTAGATAACTCATCAGTTGTTTGCATCAGAGCGACAATTTTTGAGATAGTTATTAAAACGGTTTAAAGGTTGTCAAACGTTGTTTCTCGTTGTATATCCTTTAATTCTAGAGTTAAATTGATAAATAACGTGTACGAATTTGTTTAACGCATTTGTTTTGGTTACTCGACGTCTCCGTTCTCGTGTAGCCTACATATTGCGTTTTTTTTTTAATTTGCTTACCGGGCTAAAGGTTAGCATGTTTAAAATACGTAAGTCGTTTTGTTCAACAAATTTGAGTAGATAACTCATCAGTTGTTTGCATCAGAGCGACAATTTTTGAGATAGTTATTAAAACTGTTTAAAGGTTGTCAAACGTTGTCTCTCGTTGTATATCCTTTAATTCTAGAGTTAAATTGATAAATAACGTGTACGAATTTGTTTAACGCATTTGTTTTGGTTACTCGACGTCTCCGTTCTCGTGTAGCCTACATATTGCGTTTTTTTTTTTAATTTGCTTACCGGGCTAAAGGTTAGCATGTTTAAAATACGTAAGTCGTTTTGTTCAACAAATTTGAGTAGATAACTCATCAGTTGTTTGCATCAGAGCGACAATTTTTGAGATAGTTATTAAAACTGTTTATAGGTTGCCAAACGTTGTTTCTCGTTGTATATCCTTTAATTCTAGAGTTAAATTGATAAATAACGTGTACGAATTTGTTTAACGCATTTGTTTTGGTTACTCGACGTCTCCGTTCTCGTGTAGCCTACATATTGCGTTTTTTTTTTTAATTTGCTTACCGGGCTAAAGGTTAGCATGTTTAAAATACGTAAGTCGTTTTGTTCAACAAATTTTAGTAGATAACTCATCAGTTGTTTGCATCAGAGCGACAATTTTTGAGATAGTTACTAAAACTGTTTAAAGGTTGTCAAACGTTGTTTCTCGTTGTATATCCTTTAATTCTAGAGTTAAATTGATAAATAACGTGTACGAATTTGTTTAACGCATTTGTTTTGGTTACTCGACGTCTCCGTTCTCGTGTAGCCTACATATTGCGTTTTTTTTTTTAAATTTGCTTACCGGGCTAAAGGTTAGCATGTTTAAAATACGTAAGTCGTTTTGTTCAACAAATTTGAGTAGATAACTCATCAGTTGTTTGCATCAGAGCGACAATTTTTGAGATAGTTATTAAAACTGTTTAAAGGTTGTCAAACGTTGTTTCTCGTTGTATATCCTTTAATTCTAGAGTTAAATTGATAAATAACGTGTACGAATTTGTTTAACGCATTTGTTTTGGTTACTCGACGTCTCCGTTCTCGTGTAGCCTACATATTGCGTTTTTTTTTTTAATTTGCTTACCGGGCTAAAGGTTAGCATGTTTAAAATACGTAAGTCGTTTTGTTCAACAAATTTGAGTAGATAACTCATCAGTTGTTTGCATCAGAGCGATAATTTTTGAGATAGTTATTAAAACTGTTTAAAGGTTGTCAAACGTTGTTTCTCGTTGTATATCCTTTAATTCTAGAGTTAAATTGATAAATAACGTGTACGAATTTGTTTAACGCATTTCTTTTGGTTACTCGACGTCTCCGTTCTCGTGTAGCCTACATATTGCGTTTTTTTTTTTACTTTGCTTACCCGGCTAAAGGTTAGCATGTTTAAAATACGTAAGTCGTTTTGTTCATCAAATTTAAGTAGATAACTCATCAGTTGTTTGCATCAGAGCGACAATTTTTGAGATAGTTATTAAAACTGTTTAAAGGTTGTCAAACGTTGTTTCTCGTTGTATATCCTTTAATTCTAGAGTTAAATTGATAAATAACGTGTACGAATTTATTTAACGCATTTGTTTTGGTTACTCGACGTCTCCGTTCTCGTGTAGCCTACATATTGCGTTTTTTTTTTTAATTTGCTTACCGGGCTAAAGGTTAGCATGTTTAAAATACGTAAGTCGTTTTGTTCATCAAATTTAAGTAGATAACTCATCAGTTGTTTGCATCAGAGCGACAATTTTTGAGATAGTTATTAAAACTGTTTAAAGGTTGTCAAACGTTGTTTCTCGTTGTATATCCTTTAATTCTAGAGTTAAATTGATAAATAACGTGTACGAATTTGTTTAACGCATTTGTTTTGGTTACTCGACGTCTCCGTTCTCGTGTAGCCTACATATTGCGTTTTTTTTTTAATTTGCTTACCGGGCTAAAGGTTAGCATGTTTAAAATACGTAAGTCGTTTTGCTCATCAAATTTAAGTAGATAACCCATCAGTTGTTTGCATCAGAGCGATAATTTTTGAGATAGTTATTAAAACTGTTTAAAGGTTGTCAAACGTTGTTTCTCGTTGTATATCCTTTAATTCTAGAGTTAAATTGATAAATAACGTGTACGAATTTGTTTAACGCATTTGTTTTGGTTACTCGACGTCTCCGTTCTCGTGTAGCCTACATATTGCGTTTTTTTTTTTAATTTGCTTACCGGGCTAAAGGTTAGCATGTTTAAAATACGTAAGTCGTTTTGTTCATCAAATTTAAGTAGATAACTCATCAGTTGTTTTCATCAGAGCGACAATTTTTGAGATAGTTATTAAAACTGTTTAAAGGTTGTCAAACGTTGTTTCTCGTTGTATATCCTTTAATTCTAGAGTTAAATTGATAAATAACGTGTACGAATTTGTTTAACGCATTTGTTTTGGTTACTCGACGTCTCCGTTCTCGTGTAGCCTACATATTGCGTTTTTTTTTTAATTTGCTTACCGGGCTAAAGGTTAGCATGTTTAAAATACGTAAGTCGTTTTGTTCATCAAATTTAAGTAGATAACTCATCAGTTGTTTGCATCAGAGCGACAATTTTTGAGATAGTTATTAAAACTGTTTAAAGGTTGTCAAACGTTGTTTCTCGTTGTATATCCTTTAATTCTAGAGTTAAATTGATAAATAACGTGTACGAATTTGTTTAACGCATTTGTTTTGGTTACTCAACGTCTCCGTTCTCGTGTAGCCTACACATTGCGTTTTTTTTTTAATTTGCTTACCGGGCTAAAGGTTAGCATGTTTAAAATACGTAAGTCGTTTTGTTCATCAAATTTAAGTAGATAACTCATCAGTTGTTTGCATCAGAGCGACAATTTTTGAGATAGTTATTAAAACTGTTTAAAGTTTGTCAAACGTTGTTTCTCGTTGTATATCCTTTAATTCTAGAGTTAAATTGATAAATAACGGGTACGAATTTGTTTAACGCATTTGTTTTGGTTACTCGACGTCTCCGTTCTCGTGTAGCCTACATATTGCGTTTTTTTTTTAATTTGATTACCGGGCTAAAGGTTAGCATGTTTAAAATACGTAAGTCGTTTTGTTCATCAAATTTAAGTAGATAACTCATCAGTTGTTTGCATCAGAGCGACAATTTTTGAGATAGTTATTAAAACTGTTTAAAGGTTGTCAAACGTTGTTTCCCGTTGTATATCCTTTAATTCTAGAGTTAAATTGATAAATAACGTGTACGAATTTGTTTAACGCATTTGTTTTGGTTACTCGACGTCTCCGTTCTCGTGTAGCCTACATATTGCGTTTTTTTTTAATTTGCTTACCGGGCTTAAGGTTAGCATGCTTAAAATACGTAAGTCGTTTTGTTCATCAAATTTAAGTAGATAACTCATCAGTTGTTTGCATCAGAGCGACAATTTTTGAGATAGTTATTAAAACTGTTTAAAGGTTGTCAAAAGTTGTTTCTCGTTGTATATCCTTTAATTCTAGAGTTAAATTGATAAATAACGTGTACGAATTTGTTTAACGCATTTGTTTTGGTTACTCGACGTCTCCGTTCTCGTGTAGCCTACATATTGCGTTTTTTTTTTAATTTGCTTACCGGGCTAAAGGTTAGCATGTTTAAAATACGTAAGTCGTTTTGTTAAACAAATTTAAGTAGATAACTCATCAGTTGTTTGCATCAGAGCGACAATTTTTGAGATAGTTATTAAAACTGTTTAAAGGTTGTCAAACGTTGTTTCTCGTTGTATATCCTTTAATTCTAGAGTTAAATTGATAAATAACGTGTACGAATTTGTTTAACGCATTTGTTTTGGTTACTCGACGTCTCCATTCTCGTGTAGCCTACATATTGCGTTTTTTTTTTAATTTGCTTACCGGGCTAAAGGTTAGCATGTTTAAAATACGTAAGTCGTTTTGTTCAACAAATTTAAGTAGATAACTCATCAGTTGTTTGCATCAGAGCGACAATTTTTGAGATAGTTATTAAAACTGTTTAAAGGTTGTCAAACGTTGTTTCTCGTTGTATATCCTTTAATTCTAGAGTTAAATTGATAAATAACGTGTACGAATTTGTTTAACGCATTTGTTTTGGTTACTCGACGTCTCCGTTCTCGTGTAGCCTACATATTGCGTTTTTTTTTTTAATTTGCTTACCGGGCTAAAGGTTAGCATGTTTAAAATACGTAAGTCGTTTTGTTCATCAAATTTAAGTAGATAACTCATCAGTTGTTTGCATCAGAACGACAATTTTTGAGATAGTTATTAAAACTGTTTAAAGGTTGTCAAACGTTGTTTCTCGTTGTATATCCTTTAATTCTAGAGTTAAATTAATAAATAACGTGTACGAATTTGTTTAACGCATTTGTTTTGGTTACTCGACGTCTCCGTTCTCGTGTAGCCTACATATTGCGTATTTTTTTTAATTTGCTTACCGGGCTAAAGGTTAGCATGTTTAAAATACGTAAGTCGTTTTGTTCATCAAATTTAAGTAGATAACTCATCAGTTGTTTGCATCAGAGCGACAATTTTTGAGATAGTTATTAAAACTGTTTAAAGGTTGTCAAACGTTGTTTCTCGTTGTATATCCTTTAATTCTAGAGTTAAATTGATAAATAACGTGTACGAATTTGTTTAACGCATTTGTTTTGGTTACTCGACGTCTCCGTTCTCGTGTAGCCTGCATGTTGCGTTTTTTTTTTAATTTGCTTACCGGGCTAAAGGTTAGCATGTTTAAAATACGTAAGTCGTTTTGTTCATCAAATTTAAGTAGATAACTCATCAGTTGTTTGCATCAGAGCGATAATTTTTGAGATAGTTATTAAAACTGTTTAAAGGTTGTCAAACGTTGTTTCTCGTTGTATATCCTTTAATTCTAGAGTTAAATTGATAAATAACGTGTACGAATTTGTTTAACGCATTTGTTTTGGTTACTCGACGTCTCCGTTCTCGTGTAGCCTACATATTGCGTTTTTTTTTTTAATTTGCTTACCGGGCTAAAGGTTAGCATGTTTAAAATACGTAAGTCGTTTTGTTCAACAAATTTGAGTAGATAACTCATCAGTTGTTTGCATCAGAACGACAATTTTTGAGATAGTTATTAAAACTGTTTAAAGGTTGTCAAACGTTGTTTCTCGTTGTATATCCTTTAATTCTAGAGTTAAATTGATAAATAACGTGTACGAATTTGTTTAACGCATTTCTTTTGGTTACTCGACGTCTCCGTTCTCGTGTAGCCTACATAGTGCGTTTTTTTTTTAATTTGCTTACCGGGCTAAAGGTTAGCATGATTAAAATACGTAAGTCGTTTTGTTCAACAAATTTAAGTAGATAACTCATCAGTTGTTTGCATCAGAGCGACAATTTTTGAGATAGTTATTAAAACTGTTTAAAGGTTGTCAAACGTTGTTTCTCGTTGTATATCCTTTTATTCTAGAGTTAAATTGATAAATAACGTGTACGAATTTATTTAACGCATTTGTTTTGGTTACTCGACGTCTCCGTTCTCGTGTAGCATACATATTGCGTTTTTTTTTTTAATTTGCTTACCGGGCTAAAGGTTAGCATGCTTAAAATACGTAAGTCGTTTTGTTCAACAAATTTAAGTAGATAACTCATCAGTTGTTTGCATCAGAGCGATAATTTTTGAGATAGTTATTAAAACTGTTTAAAGGTTGTCAAACGTTGTTTCTCGTTGTATATCCTTTAATTCTAGAGTTAAATTGATAAATAACGTGTACGAATTTGTTTAACGCATTTGTTTTGGTTACTCGACGTCTCCGTTCTCGTGTAGCCTACAATTTGCTTACCGGGCTAAAGGTTAGCATGTTTAAAATACGTAAGTCGTTTTGTTCATCAAATTTAAGTAGATAACTCATCAGTTGTTTGCATCAGAGCGATAATTTTTGAGATAGTTATTAAAACTGTTTAAAGGTTGTCAAACGTTGTTTCTCGTTGTATATCCTTTAATTCTAGAGTTAAATTGATAAATAACGTGTACGAATTTGTTTAACGCATTTGTTTTGGTTACTCGACGTCTCCGTTCTCGTGTAGCCTACATATTGCGTTTTTTTTTTAATTTGCTTACCGGGCTAAAGGTTAGCATGTTTAAAATAAGTAAGTCGTTTTGTTCATCAAATTTAAGTAGATAACTCATCAGTTGTTTGCATCAGAGCGACAATTTTTGAGATAGTTATTAAAACTGTTTAAAGGTTGTCAAACGTTGTTTCTCGTTGTATATCCTTTAATTCTAGAGTTAAATTGATAAATAACGTGTACGAATTTGTTTAACGCATTTGTTTTGGTTACTCGACGTCTCCGTTCTCGTGTAGCCTACATTTGCGTTTTTTTTTTAATTTGCTTACCGGGCTAAAGGTTAGCATGCTTAAAATACGTAAGTCGTTTTGTTCAACAAATTTGAGTAGATAACTCATCAGTTGTTTGCATCAGAGCGACAATTTTTGAGATAGTTATTAAAACTGTTTAAAGGTTGTCAAACGTTGTTTCTCGTTGTATATCCTTTAATTCTAGAGTTAAATTGATAAATAACGTGTACGAATTTGTTTAACGCATTTGTTTTGGTTACTCGACGTCTCCGTTCTCGTGTAGCCTACATATTGCGTTTTTTTTTTTAATTTGCTTACCGGGCTAAAGGTTAGCATGTTTAAAATACGTAAGTCGTTTTGTTCATCAAATTTAAGTAGATAACTCATCAGTTGTTTGCATCAGAGCGACAATTTTTGAGATAGTTATTAAAACTGTTTAAAGGTTGTCAAACGTTGTTTCTCGTTGTATATCCTTTAATTCTAGAGTTAAATTGATAAATAACGTGTACGAATTTGTTTAACGCATTTGTTTTGGTTACTCGACGTCTCCGTTCTCGTGTAGCCTACATATTGCGTTTTTTTTTTAATTTGCTTACCGGGCTAAAGGTTAGCATGTTTAAAATACGTAAGTCGTTTTGTTCAACAAATTTGAGTAGATAACTCAGCAGTTGTTTGCATCAGAGCGACAATTTTTGAGATAGTTATTAAAACTGTTTAAAGGTTTAAAACGTTGTTTCTCGTTGTATATCCTTTAATTCTAGAGTTAAATTGATAAATAACGTGTACGAATTTGTTTAACGCATTTGTTTTGGTTACTCGACGTCTCCGTTCTCGTGTAGCCTACATATTGCGTTTTTTTTTTAATTTGCTTACCGGGCTAAAGGTTAGCATGTTTAAAATACGTAAGTCGTTTTGTTCAACAAATTTGAGTAGATAACTCAGCAGTTGTTTGCATCAGAGCGACAATTTTTGAGATAGTTATTAAAACTGTTTAAAGGTTGTCAAACGTTGTTTCTCGTTGTATATCCTTTAATTCTAGAGTTAAATTGATAAATAACGTGTACGAATTTGTTTAACGCATTTGTTTTGGTTACTCGACGTCTCCGTTCTCGTGTAGCCTACATATTGCGTTTTTTTTTAATTTGCTTACCGGGCTAAAGGTTAGCATGTTTAAAATACGTAAGTCGTTTTGTTCAACAAATTTGAGTAGATAACTCATCAGTTGTTTGCATCAGAGCGACAATTTTTGAGATATTTATTAAAACTGTTTAAAGGTTGTCAAACGTTGTTTCTCGTTGTATATCCTTTAATTCTAGAGTTAAATTGATAAATAACGTGTACGAATTTGTTTAACGCATTTGTTTTGGTTACTCGACGTCTCCGTTCTCGTGTAGCCTACATATTGCGTTTTTCTTTTAATTTGCTTACCGGGCTAAAGGTTAGCATGTTTAAAATACGTAAGTCGTTTTGTTCATCCAATTTAAGTAGATAACTCAGCAGTTGTTTGCATCAGAGCGACAATTTTTGAGATAGTTATTAAAACTGTTTAAAGGTTGTCAAACGTTGTTTCTCGTTGTATATCCTTTACCTCTAGAGTTAAATTGACAAATAACGTGTACGAATTTGTTTAACACATTTGTTTTGGTTACTCGACGTCTCCGTTCTCGTGTAGCCTACATATTGCGTTTTTTTTTTTAATTTGCTTACCGGGCTAAAGGTTAGCATGTTTAAAATACGTAAGTCGTTTTGTTCAACAAATTTGAGTAGATAACTCATCAGTTGTTTGCATCAGAGCGATAATTTTTGAGATAGTTATTAAAACTGTTTAAAGGTTGTCAAACGTTGTTTCTCGTTGTATATCCTTAATTCTAGAGTTAAATTGATAAATAACGTGTACGAATTTGTTTAACGAATTTGTTTTGGTTACTCGATGTCTCCGTTCTCGTGTAGCCTACATATTGCGTTTTTTTTTTAATTTGCTTACCGGGCTAAAGGTTAGCATGTTTCAAATACGTAAGTCGTTTTTTTCATCAAATTTAAGTAGATAACTCAGCAGTTTTTTGCATCAGAGCGACAATTTTTGAGATAGTTATTAAAACTGTTTATAGGTTGTCAAACGTTGTTTCTCGTTGTATATCCTTTAATTCTAGAGTTAAATTGATAAATAACGTGTACGAATTTGTTTAACGTATTTGTTTTGGTTACTCGACGTCTCCGTTCTCGTGTAGCCTACATATTGCGTTTTTTTTTTAATTCGCTTACCGGGCTAAAGGTTAGCATGCTTAAAATACGTAAGTCGTTTTGTTCAACAAATTTAAGTAGATAACTCATCAGTTGTTTGCATCAGAGCGATAATTTTTGAGATAGTTATTAAAACTGTTTAAAGGTTGTCAAACGTTGTTTCTCGTTGTATATCCTTTAATTCTAGAGTTAAATTGATAAATAACGTGTACGAATTTGTTTAACGCATTTGTTTTGGTTACTCGACGTCTCCGTTCTCGTGTAGCCTACATATTGCGTTTTTTTTTTAATTTGCTTACCGGGCTAAAGGTTAGCATGTTTAAAATACGTAAGTCGTTTTGTTCAACAAATTTGAGTAGATAATTCATCAGTTGTTTGCATCAGAGCGACAATTTTTGAGATAGTTATTAAAACTGTTTAAAGGTTGTCAAACGTTGTTTGTCGTTGTATATTCTTTAATTCTAGAGTTAAATTGATAAATAACGTGTACGAATTTGTTTAACGCATTTGTTTTGGTTACTCGACGTCTCCGTTCTCGTGTAGCCTACATATTGCGTTTTTTTTTTTAATTTGCTTATCGGGCTAAAGGTTAGCATGCTAAAAATACGTAAGTCGTTTCGTTCATCAAATTTAAGTAGATAACTCATCAGTTGTTTGCATCAGAGCGACAATTTTTGAGATAGTTATTAAAACTGTTTAAAGGTTGTCAAACGTTGTTTCTCGTTGTATATCCTTTAATTCTAGCGGTAAATTGATAAATAACGTGTACGAATTTGTTTAACGCATTTGTTTTGGTTACTCGACGTCTCCGTTCTCGTGTAGCCTACATATTGCGTTTTTTTTTTTAATTTGCTTACCGGGCTAAAGGTTAGCATGCTTAAAATACGTAAGTCGTTTTCTTCATCAAATTTATGTAGATAACTCATCAGTTGTTTGCATCAGAGCGACAATTTTTGAGATAGTTATTAAAACTGTTTAAAGGTTGTCAAACGTTGTTTCTCGTTGTATATCCTTTAATTCTAGAGTTAAATTGATAAATAACGTGTACGAATTTGTTTAACGCATTTGTTTTGGTTACTCGACGTCTCCGTTCTCGTGCAGCCTACATATTGCGTTTTTTTTTTAATTTGCTTACCGGGCTAAAGGTTAGCATGTTTAAAATACGTAAGTCGTTTTGTTCATCAAATTTAAGTAGATAACTCATCAGTTGTTTGCATCAGAGCGATAATTTTTGAGATAGTTATTAAAACTGTTTAAAGGTTGTCAAACGTTGTTTCTCGTTGTATATCCTTTAATTCTAGAGTTAAATTGATAAATAACGTGTACGAATTTGTTTAACGAATTTGTTTTGGTTACTCGACGTCTCCGTTCTCGTGTAGCCTACATATTGCGTTTTTTTTTAATTTGCTTACCGGGCTAAAGGTTAGCATGCTTAAAATACGTAAGTCGTTTTGTTCATCAAATTTAAGTAGATAACTCATCAGTTGTTTGCATCAGAGCGACAATTTTTTAGATAGTTATTAAAACTGTTTAAAGGTTGTCAAACGTTGTTTCTCGTTGTATATCCTTTAATTCTAGAGTTAAATTGATAAATAACGTGTACGAATTTGTTTAACGCATTTGTTTTGGTTACTCGACGTCTCCGTTCTCGTGTAGCCTACATATTGCGTTTTTTTTTTAATTTGCTTACCGGGCTAAAAGTTAGCATGTTTAAAATACGTAAGTCGTTTTGTTCATCAAATTTAAGTAGATAACTCATCAGTTGTTTGCATCAGAGCGACAATTTTTTAGATAGTTATTAAAACTGTTTAAAGGTTGTCAAACGTTGTTTCTCGTTGTATATCCTTTAATTCAAGAGTTAAATTGATAAATAACGTGTACGAATTTGTTTAACGCATTTGTTTTGGTTACTCGACGTCTCCGTTCTCGTATAGCCTACATATTGCGTTTTTTTTTAATTTGCTTACCGGGCTAAAGGTTAGCATGCTTAAAATACGTAAGTCGTTTTGTTCAACAAATTTAAGTAGATAACTCATCAGTTGTTTGCATCAGAGCGATAATTTTTGAGATAGTTATTAAAACTGTTTAAAGGTTGTCAAACCTTGTTTCTCGTTGTATATCGTTTAATTCTAGAGTTAAATTGATAAATAACGTGTACGAATTTGTTTAACGCATTTGTTTTGGTTACTCGACGTCTCCGTTCTCGTGTAGCCTACATATTGCGTTTTTTTTTTAATTTGCTTACCGGGCTAAAGGTTAGCATGTTTAAAATACGTAAGTCGTTTTGTTCAACAAATTTGAGTAGATAACTCAGTAGTTGTTTGCATCAGAGCGACAATTTTTGAGATAGTTATTAAAACTGTTTAAAGGTTGTCAAACGTTGTTTCTCGTTGTATATCCTTTAATTCTAGAGTTAAATTGATAAATAACGTGTACGAATTTGTTTAACGCATTTGTTTTGGTTACTCGACGTCTCCGTTCTCGTGTAGCCTACATATTGCGTTTTTTTTTTTAATTTGCTTACCGGGCTAAAGGTTAGCATGTTTAAAATACGTAAGTCGTTTTGTTCAACAAATTTGAGTAGATAACTCATCAGTTGTTTGCATCAGAACGACAATTTTTGAGATAGTTATTAAAACTGTTTAAAGGTTGTCAAACGTTGTTTCTCGTTGTATATCCTTTAATTCTAGAGTTAAATTGATAAATAACGTGTACGAATTTGTTTAACGCATTTGTTTTGGTTACTCGACGTCTCCGTTCTCGTGTAGCCTACATATTGCGTTTTTTTTTTTAATTTGCTTACTGGGCTAAAGGTTAGCATGTTTAAAATACGTAAGTCGTTTTGTTCAACAAATTTAAGTAGATAACTCATCAGTTGTTTGCATCAGAGCGACAATTTTTGAGATAGTTATTAAAACTGTTTAAAGGTTGTCAAACGTTGTTCCTCGTTGTATATCCTTTAATTCTAGAGTTAAATTGATAAATAACGTGTACGAATTTGTTTAACGCATTTGTTTTAGTTACTCGACGTCTCCGTTCTCGTGTAGCCTACATATTGCGTTTTTTTTTTAATTTGCTTACCGGGCTAAAGGTTAGCATGCTTAAAATACGTAAGTCGTTTTGTTCAACAAATTTGAGTAGATAACTCAGCAGTTGTTTGCATCAGAGCGATAATTTTTGAGATAGTTATTAAAACTGTTTAAAGGTTGTCAAACGTTGTTTCTCGTTGTATATCCTTTAATTCTAGAGTTAAATTGATAAATAACGTGTACGAATTTGTTTAACGTATTTGTTTTGGTTACTCGACGTCTCCGTTCTCGTGTAGCCTACATATTGCGTTTTTTTTTTTAATTTGCTTACCGGGCTAAAGGTTAGCATGCTTAAAATACGTAAGTCGTTTTGTTCAACAAATTTAAGTAGATAACTCATTAGTTGTTTGCATCAGAGCGACAATTTTTGAGATAGTTATTAAAACTGTTTAAAGGTTGTCAAACGTTGTTTCTCGTTGTATATCCTTTAATTCTAGAGTTAAATTGATAAATAACGTGTACGAATTTGTTTAACGCATTTGTTTTAGTTACTCGACGTCTCCGTTCTCGTGTAGCCTACATATTGCGTTTTTTTTTTAATTTGCTTACCGGGCTAAAGGTTAGCATGCTTAAAATACGTAAGTCGTTTTGTTCAACAAATTTAAGTAGATAACTCATCAGTTGTTTGCATCAGAGCGATAATTTTTGAGATAGTTATTAAAACTGTTTAAAGGTTGTCAAACGTTGTTTCTCGTTGTATATCCTTTAATTCTAGAGTTAAATTGATAAATAATGTGTACGAATTTGTTTAACGCATTTGTTTTGGTTACTCGACGTCTCCGTTCTCGTGTAGCCTACATATTGCGTTTTTTTTTTTAATTTGCTTACCGGGCTAAAGGTTAGCATGTCTAAAATACGTAAGTCGTTTTGTTCAACAAATTTAAGTAGATAACTCATCAGTTGTTTGCATCAGAGCGACAATTTTTGAGATAGTTATTAAAACTGTTTAAAGGTTGTCAAACGTTGTTTCTCGTTGTATATCCTTTAATTCTAGAGTTAAATTGATAAATAACGTGTACGAATTTGCTTAACGCATTTGTTTTGGTTACTCGACGTCTCCGTTCTCGTGTAGCCTACATATTGCGTTTTTTTTTTAATTTGCTTACCGGGCTAAAGGTTAGCATGTTTAAAATACGTAAGTCGTTTTGTTCAACAAATCTGAGTAGATAACTCATCAGTTGTTTGCATCAGAGCGACAATTTTTGAGATAGTTATTAAAACTGTTTAAAGGTTGTCAAACGTTGTTTCTCGTTGTATATCCTTTAATTCTAGAGTTAAATTGATAAATAACGTGTACGAATTTGTTTAACGCATTTGTTTTGGTTACTCGACGTCTCCGTTCTCGTGTAGCCTACATATTGCGTTTTTTTTTTAATTTGCTTACCGGGCTAAAGGTTAGCATGTTTAAAATACGTAAGTCGTTTTGTTCAACAAATCTGAGTAGATATCTCATCAGTTGTTTGCATCAGAGCGACAATTTTTGAGATAGTTATTAAAACTGTTTAAAGGTTGTCAAACGTTGTTTCTCGTTGTATATCCTTTAATTCTAGAGTTAAATTTATAAATAACGTGTACGAATTTGTTTAACTCATTTGTTTTGGTTACTCGACGTCTCCGTTCTCGTGTAGCCTACATATTGCGTTTTTTTTTTAATTTGCTTACCGGGCTAAAGGTTAGCATGTTTAAAATACGTAAGTCGTTTTGTTCAACAAATCTGAGTAGATAACTCATCAGTTGTTTGCATCAGAGCGACAATTTTTGAGATAGTTATTAAAACTGTTTAAAGGTTGTCAAACGTTGTTTCTCGTTGTATATCCTTTAATTCTAGAGTTAAATTGATAAATAACGTGTACGAATTTGTTTAACGCATTTGTTTTGGTTACTCGACGTCTCCGTTCTCGTGTAGCCTACATATTGCGTTTTTTTTTTTTAATTTGCTTACCGGGCTAAAGGTTAGCATGTTTAAAATACGTAAGTCGTTTTGTTCATCAAATTTAAGTAGATAACTCATCAGTTGTTTGCATCAGAGCGACAATTTTTGAGATAGTTATTAAAACTGTTTAAAGGTTGTCAAAGGTTGTCAAACGTTGTTTCTCGTTGTATATCCTTTAATTCTAGAGTTAAATTGATAAATAACGTGTACGAATTTGTTTAACGTATTTGTTTTGGTTACTCGACGTCTCCGTTCTCGTGTAGCCTACATATTGCGTTTTTTTTTTAATTTGCTTACCGGGCTAAAGGTTAGCATGCTTAAAATACGTAAGTCGTTTTGTTCAACAAATTTAAGTAGATAACTCATCAGTTGTTTGCATCAGAGCGACAATTTTTGAGATAGTTATTAAAACTGTTTAAAGGTTGTCAAACGTTGTTTCTCGTTGTATATCCTTTAATTCTATAGTTAAATTGATAAATAACGTGTACGAATTTGTTTAACGCATTTGTTTTGGTTACTCGACGTCTCCGTTCTCGTGTAGCCTACATATTGCGTTTTTTTTTTAATTTGCTTACCGGGCTAAAGGTTAGCATGCTTAAAATACGTAAGTCGTTTTGTTCAACAAATTTAAGTAGATAACTCATCAGTTGTTCGCATCAGAGCGATAATTTTTGAGATAGTTATTAAAACTGTTTAAAGGTTGTCAAACGTTGTTTCTCGTTGTATATCCTTTAATTCTAGAGTTAAATTGATAAATAATGTGTACGAATTTGTTTAACGCATTTGTTTTGGTTACTCGACGTCTCCGTTCTCGTGTAGCCTACATATTGCGTTTTTTTTTTAATTTGCTTACCGGGCTAAAGGTTAGCATGTTTAAAATACGTAAGTCGTTTTGTTCAACAAATTTAAGTAGATAACTCATCAGTTGTTTGCATCAGAGCGACAATTTTTGAGATAGTTATTAAAACTGTTTAAAGGTTGTCAAACGTTGTTTCTCGTTGTATGTCCTTTAATTCTAGAGTTAAATTGATAAATAACGTGTACGAATTTGCTTAACGCATTTGTTTTGGTTACTCGACGTCTCCGTTCTCGTGTAGCCTACATATTGCGTTTTTTTTTTAATTTGCTTACCGGGCTAAAGGTTAGCATGTTTAAAATACGTAAGTCGTTTTGTTCAACAAATCTGAGTAGATAACTCATCAGTTGTTTGCATCAGAGCGACAATTTTTGAGATAGTTATTAAAACTGTTTAAAGGTTGTCAAACGTTGTTTCTCGTTGTATATCCTTTAATTCTAGAGTTAAATTGATAAACAACGTGTACGAATTTGTTTAACGCATTTGTTTTGGTTACTCGACGTCTCCGTTCTCGTGTAGCCTACATATTGCGTTTTTTTTTTAATTTGCTTACCGGGCTAAAGGTTAGCATGTTTAAAATACGTAAGTCGTTTTGTTCATCAAATTTAAGTAGATAACTCATCAGTTGTTTGCATCAGAGCGACAATTTTTGAGATAGTTATTAAAACTGTTTAAAGGTTGTCAAACGTTGTTTCTCGTTGTATATCCTTTAATTCTAGAGTTAAATTGATAAATAACGTGTACGAATTTGTTTAACGCATTTGTTTTGGTTACTCGACGTCTCCGTTCTCGTGTAGCCTACATATTGCGTTTTTTTTTAATTTGCTTACCGGGCTAAAGGTTAGCATGTTTAAAATACGTAAGTCGTTTTGTTCAACAAATTTGAGTAGATAACTCAGCAGTTGTTTGCATCAGAGCGACAATTTTTGAGATAGTTTTTAAAACTGTTTAAAGGTTGTCAAACGTTGTTTCTCGTTGTATATCCTTTAATTCTAGAGTTAAATTGATAAATAACGTGTACGAATTTGTTTAACGCATTTGTTTTGGTTACTCGACGTCTCCGTTCTCGTGTAGCCTACATATTGCGTTTTTTTTTAATTTGCTTACCGGGCTAAAGGTTAGCATGTTTAAAATACGTAAGTCGTTTTTTTCAACAAATTTGAGTAGATAACTCATCAGTTGTTTGCATCAGAGCGACAATTTTTGAGATAGTTATTAAAACTGTTTAAAGGTTGTCAAACGTTGTTTCTCGTTGTATATCCTTTAATTCTAGAGTTAAATTGATAAATAACGTGTACGAATTTGTTTAACGCATTTGTTTTGGTTACTCGACGTCTCCGTTCTCGTGTAGCCTACATATTGCGTTTTTTTTTTTAATTTGCTTACCGGGCTAAAGGTTAGCATGTTTAAAATACGTAAGTCGTTTTGTTCATCAAATTTAAGTAGATAACTCAGCAGTTGTTTGCATCAGAGCGACAATTTTTGAGATAATTATTAAAACTGTTTAAAGGTTGTCAAACGTTGTTTCTCGTTGTATATCCTTTAGTTCTAGAGTTAAATTGATAAATAACGTGTACGAATTTGTTTAACGCATTTGTTTTGGTTACTCGACGTCTCCGTTCTCGTGTAGCCTACATATTGCGTTTTTTTTTTAATTTGCTTACCGGGCTAAAGGTTAGCATGTTTAAAATACGTAAGTCGTTTTATTCATCAAATTTAAGTAGATAACTCAGCAGTTGTTTGCATCAGAGCGACAATTTTTGAGATAGTTATTAAAACTGTTTATAGGTTGTCAAACGTTGTTTCTCGTTGTATATCCTTTAATTCTAGAGTTAAGTTGATAAATAACGTGTACGAATTTGTTTAACGTATTTGTTTTGGTTACTCGACGTCTCTGTTCTCGTGTAGCCTACATATTGCGTTTTTTTTTTAATTCGCTTACCGGGCTAAAGGTTAGCATGCTTAAAATACGTAAGTCGTTTTGTTCAACAAATTTAAGTAGATAACTCATCAGTTGTTTGCATCAGAGCGATAATTTTTGAGATAGTTATTAAAACTGTTTAAAGGTTGTCAAACGTTGTTTCTCGTTGTATATCCTTTAATTCTAGAGTTAAATTGATAAATAACGTGTACGAATTTGTTTAACGCATTTGTTTTGGTTACTCGACGTCTCCGTTCTCGTGTAGCCTACATATTGCGTTTTTTTTTTAATTTGCTTACCGGGCTAAAGGTTAGCATGCTTAAAATACGTAAGTCGTTTTGTTCATCAAATTTATGTAGATAACTCATCAGTTGTTTGCATCAGAGCGACAATTTTTGAGATAGTTATTAAAACTGTTTAAAGGTTGTCAAACGTTGTTTCTCGTTGTATATCCTTTAATTCTAGAGTTAAATTGATAAATAACGTGTACGAATTTGCTTAACGCATTTGTTTTGGTTACTCGACGTCTCCGTTCTCGTGTAGCCTACATATTGCGTTTTTTTTTTAATTTGCTTACCGGGCTAAAGGTTAGCATGTTTAAAATACGTAAGTCGTTTTATTCATCAAATTTAAGTAGATAACTCAGCAGTTGTTTGCATCAGAGCGACAATTTTTGAGATAGTTATTAAAACTGTTTATAGGTTGTCAAACGTTGTTTCTCGTTGTATATCCTTTAATTCTAGAGTTAAGTTGATAAATAACGTGTACGAATTTGTTTAACGTATTTGTTTTGGTTACTCGACGTCTCTGTTCTCGTGTAGCCTACATATTGCGTTTTTTTTTTAATTTGCTTACCGGGCTAAAGGTTAGCATGCTTAAAATACGTAAGTTGTTTTGTTCATCAAATTTAAGTAGATAACTCATCAGTTGTTTGCATCAGAGCGACAATTTTTGAGATAGTTATTAAAACTGTTTAAAGGTTGTCAAACGTTGTTTCTCGTTGTATATCCTTTAATTCTAGAGTTAAATTGATAAATAACGTGTACGAATTTGTTTAACGCATTTGTTTTGGTTACTCGACGTCTCCGTTCTCGTGTAGCCTACATATTGCGTTTTTTTTTTAATTTGCTTACCGGGCTAAAGGTTAGCATGCTTAAAATACGTAAGTCGTTTTGTTCATCAACTTTATGTAGATAACTCATCAGTTGTTTGCATCAGAGCGACAATTTTTGAGATAGTTATTAAAACTGTTTAAAGGTTGTCAAACGTTGTTTCTCGTTGTATATCCTTTAATTCTAGAGTTAAATTGATAAATAACGTGTACGAATTTGTTTAACGCATTTGTGTTGGTTACTCGACGTCTCCGTTCTCGTGTAGCCTACATATTGCGTTTTTTTTTTAATTTGCTTACCGGGCTAAAGGTTAGCATGTTTAAAATACGTAAGTCGTTTTGTTCATCAAATTTAAGTAGATAACTCATCAGTTGTTTGCATCAGAGCGATAATTTTTGAGATAGTTATTAAAACTGTTTAAAGGTTGTCAAACGTTGTTTCTCGTTGTATATCCTTTAATTCTAGAGTTAAATTGATAAATAACGTGTACGAATTTGTTTAACGCATTTGTTTTGGTTACTCGACGTCTCCGTTCTCGTGTAGCCTACATATTGCGTTTTTTTTTTAATTTGCTTACCGGGCTAAAGGTTAGCATGCTTAAAATACGTAAGTCGTTTTGTTCATCAAATTTATGTAGATAACTCATCAGTTGTTTGCATCAGAGCGACAATTTTTGAGATAGTTATTAAAACTGTTTAAAGGTTGTCAAACGTTGTTTCTCGTTGTATATCCTTTAATTCTAGAGTTAAATTGATAAATAACGTGTACGAATTTGTTTAACGCATTTGTTTTGGTTACTCGACGTCTCCGTTCTCGTGTAGCCTACATATTGCGTTTTTTTTTTAATTTGCTTACCGGGCTAAAGGTTAGCATGTTTAAAATACGTAAGTCGTTTTGTTCATCAAATTTAAGTAGATAACTCATCAGTTGTTTGCATCAGAGCGATAATTTTTGAGATAGTTATTAAAACTGTTTAAAGGTTGTCAAACGTTGTTTCTCGTTGTATATCCTTTAATTCTAGAGTTAAATTGATAAATAACGTGTACGAATTTGTTTAACGCATTTGTTTTGGTTACTCGACGTCTCCGTTCTCGTGTAGCCTACATATTGCGTTTATTTTTTTAATTTGCTTACCGGGCTAAAGGTTAGCATGCTTAAAATACGTAAGTCGTTTTGTTCATCAAATTTAAGTAGATAACTCATCAGTTGTTTGCATCAGAGCGACAATTTTTGAGATAGTTATTAAAACTGTTTAAAGGTTGTCAAACGTTGTTTCTCGTTGTATATCCTTTAATTCTAGAGTTAAATTGATAAATAACGTGTACGAATTTGTTTAACGTATTTGTTTTGGTTACTCGACGTCTCCGTTCTCGTGTAGCCTACATATTGCGTTTTTTTTTAATTTGCTTACCGGGCTAAAGGTTAGCATGCTTAAAATACGTAAGTCGTTTTGTTCATCAAATTTAAGTAGATAACTCATCAGTTGTTTGCATCAGAGCGACAATTTTTGAGATAGTTATTAAAACTGTTTAAAGGTTGTCAAACGTTGTTTCTCGTTGTATATCCTTTAATTCTAGAGTTAAATTGATAAATAACGTGTACGAATTTGTTTAACGCATTTGTTTTGGTTACTCGACGTCTCCGTTCTCGTGTAGCCTACATATTGCGTTTTTTTTTTAATTTGCGTACCGGGCTAAAGGTTAGCATGCTTAAAATACGTAAGTCGTTTTGTTCAACAAATTTCAGTAGATAACTCATCAGTTGTTTGCATCAGAGCGACAATTTTTGAGATAGTTATTAAAACTGTTTAAAGGTTGTCAAACGTTGTTTCTCGTTGTATATCCTTTAATTCTAGAGTTAAATTGATAAATAACGTGTACGAATTTGTTTAACGCATTTGTTTTGGTTACTCGACATCTCCGTTCTCGTGTAGCCTACATATTGCGTTTTTTTTTTAATTTGCTTACCGGGCTAAAGGTTAGCATGTTTAAAATACGTAAGTCGTTTTGTTCAACAAATTTCAGTAGATAACTCATCAGTTGTTTGCATCAGAGCGACAATTTTTGAGATAGTTATTAAAACTGTTTAAAGGTTGTCAAACGTTGTTTCTCGTTGTATATCCTTTAATTCTAGAGTTAAATTGATAAATAACGTGTACGAATTTGTTTAACGCATTTGTTTTGGTTACTCGACGTCTCCGTTCTCGTGTAGCCTACATATTGCGTTTTTTTTTTAATTTGCTTACCGGGCTAAAGGTTAGCATGTTTAAAATACGTAAGTCGTTTTGTTCAACAAATTTGAGTAGATAACTCATCAGTTGATTGCATCAGAGCGACAATTTTTGAGATAGTTATTAAAACTGTTTAAAGGTTGTCAAACGTTGTTTCTCGTTGTATATCCTTTAATTCTAGAGTTAAATTGATAAATAACGTGTACGAATTTGTTTAACGCATTTGTTTTGGTTACTCGACGTCTCCGTTCTCGTGTAGCCTACATATTGCGTTTTTTTTTTAATTTGCTTACCGGGCTAAAGGTTAGCATGTTTAAAATACGTAAGTCGTTTTGTTCAACAAATTTGAGTAGATAACTCAGCAGTTGTTTGCATCAGAGCGACAATTTTTGAGATAGTTATTAAAACTGTTTAAAGGTTGTCAAACCTTGTTTCTCGTTGTATATCGTTTAATTCTAGAGTTAAATTGATAAATAACGTGTACGAATTTGTTTAACGCATTTGTTTTGGTTACTCGACGTCTCCGTTCTCGTGTAGCCTACATATTGCGTTTTTTTTTAATGTGCTTACCGGGCTAAAGGTTAGCATGTTTAAAATACGTAAGTCGTTTTGTTCAACAAATTTGAGTAGATAATTCAGCAGTTGTTTGCATCAGAGCGACAATTTTTGAGATAGTTATTAAAACTGTTTAAAGGTTGTCAAACGTTGTTTCTCGTTGTATATCCTTTAATTCTAGAGTTAAATTGATAAATAACGTGTACGAATTTGTTTAACGCATTTGTTTTGGTTACTCGACGTCTCCGTTCTCGTGTAGCCTACATATTGCGTTTTTTTTTTTAATTTGCTTACCGGGCTAAAGGTTAGCATGTTTAAAATACGTAAGTCGTTTTGTTCAACAAATTTGAGTAGATAACTCATCAGTTGTTTGCATCAGAACGACAATTTTTGAGATAGTTATTAAAACTGTTTAAAGGTTGTCAAACGTTGTTTCTCGTTGTATATCCTTTAATTCTAGAGTTAAATTGATAAATAACGTGTACGAATTTGTTTAACGCATTTGTTTTGGTTACTCGACGTCTCCGTTCTCGTGTAGCCTACATATTGCGTTTTTTTTTTAATTTGCTTACTGGGCTAAAGGTTAGCATGTTTAAAATACGTAAGTCGTTTTGTTCAACAAATTTAAGTAGATAACTCATCAGTTGTTTGCATCAGAGCGATAATTTTTGAGATAGTTATTAAAACTGTTTAAAGGTTGTCAAACGTTGTTTCTCGTTGTATATCCTTTAATTCTAGAGTTAAATTGATAAATAACGTGTACGAATTTGTTTAACGTATTTGTTTTGGTTACTCGACGTCTCCGTTCTCGTGTAGCCTACATATTGCGTTTTTTTTTTAATTTGCTTACCGGGCTAAAGGTTAGCATGCTTAAAATACGTAAGTCGTTTTGTTCAACAAATTTAAGTAGATAACTCATCAGTTGTTTGCATCAGAGCGACAATTTTTGAGATAGTTATTAAAACTGTTTCAAGGTTGTCAAACGTTGTTTCTCGTTGTATATCCTTTAATTCTAGAGTTAAATTGATAAATAACGTGTACGAATTTGTTTAACGCATTTGTTTTGGTTACTCGACGTCTCCGTTCTCGTGTAGCCTACATATTGCGTTTTTTTTTAATTTGCTTACCGGGCTAAAGGTTAGCATGCTTAAAATACGTAAGTCGTTTTGTTCAACAAATTTAAGTAGATAACTCATCAGTTGTTTGCATCAGAGCGATAATTTTTGAGATAGTTATTAAAACTGTTTAAAGGTTGTCAAACGTTGTTTCTCGTTGTATATCCTTTAATTCTAGAGTTAAATTGATAAATAACGTGTACGAATTTGTTTAACGCATTTGTTTTGGTTACTCGACGTCTCCGTTCTCGTGTAGCCTACATATTGCGTTTTTTTTTAATTTGCTTACCGGGCTAAAGGTTGCATGTTTAAAATACGTAAGTCGTTTTGTTCAACAAATTTAAGTAGATAACTCATCAGTTGTTTGCATCAGAGCGACAAATTTTGAGATAGTTATTAAAACTGTTTAAAGGTTGTCAAACGTTGTTTCTCGTTGTATATCCTTTAATTCTAGAGTTAAATTGATAAATAACGTGTACGAATTTGTTTAACGTATTTGTTTTGGTTACTCGACGTCTCCGTTCTCGTGTAGCCTACATATTGCGTTTTTTTTTAATTTGCTTACCGGGCTAAAGGTTAGCATGCTTAAAATACGTAAGTCGTTTTGTTCATCAAATTTAAGTAGATAACTCATCAGTTGTTTGCATCAGAGCGACAATTTTTGAGATAGTTATTAAAACTGTTTAAAGGTTGTCAAACGTTGTTTCTCGTTGTATATCCTTTAATTCTAGAGTTAAATTGATAAATAACGTGTACGAATTTGTTTAACGCATTTGTTTTGGTTACTCGACGTCTCCGTTCTCGTGTAGCCTACATATTGCGTTTTTTTTTTAATTTGCGTACCGGGCTAAAGTAGCATGCTTAAAATACGTAAGTCGTTTTGTTCAACAAATTTAAGTAGATAACTCATCAGTTGTTTGCATCAGAGCGACAATTTTTGAGATAGTTATTAAAACTGTTTAAAGGTTGTCAAACGTTGTTTCTCGTTGTATATCCTTTAATTCTATAGTTAAATTGATAAATAACGTGTACGAATTTGTTTAACGCATTTGTTTTGGTTACTCGACGTCTCCGTTCTCGTGTAGCCTACATATTGCGTTTTTTTTTTTAATTTGCTTAGCGGGCTAAAGGTTAGCATGTTTAAAATACGTAAGTCGTTTTGTTCATCAAATTTAAGTAGATAACTCATCAGTTGTTTGCATCAGAGCGACAATTTTTGAGATAGTTATTAAAACTGTTTAAAGGTTGTCAAACGTTGTTTCTCGTTGTATATCCTTTAATTCTAGAGTTAAATTGATAAATAACGTGTACGAATTTGTTTAACGCATTTGTTTTGGTTACTCGACATCTCCGTTCTCGTGTAGCCTACATATTGCGTTTTTTTTTTAATTTGCTTACCGGGCTAAAGGTTAGCATGTTTAAAATACGTAAGTCGTTTTGTTCAACAAATTTCAGTAGATAACTCATCAGTTGTTTGCATCAGAGCGACAATTTTTGAGATAGTTATTAAAACTGTTTAAAGGTTGTCAAACGTTGTTTCTCGTTGTATATCCTTTAATTCTAGAGTTAAATTGATAAATAACGTGTACGAATTTGTTTAACGCATTTGTTTTGGTTACTCGACGTCTCCGTTCTCGTGTAGCCTACATATTGCGTTTTTTTTTTCATTTGCTTACCGGGCTAAAGGTTAGCATGCTTAAAATACGTAAGTCGTTTTGTTCATCAAATTTATGTAGATAACTCATCAGTTGTTTGCATCAGAGCGACAATTTTTGAGATAGTTATTAAAACTGTTTAAAGGTTGTCAAACGTTGTTTCTCGTTGTATATCCTTTAATTCTAGAGTTAAATTGATAAATAACGTGTACGAATTTGTTTAACGCATTTGTTTTGGTTACTCGACGTCTCCGTTCTCGTGTAGCCTACATATTGCGTTTTTTTTTTAATTTGCTTACCGGGCTAAAGGTTAGCATGTTTAAAATACGTAAGTCGTTTTGTTCATCAAATTTAAGTAGATAACTCATCAGTTGTTTGCATCAGAGCGATAATTTTTGAGATAGTTATTAAAACTGTTTAAAGGTTGTCAAACGTTGTTTCTCGTTGTATATCCTTTAATTCTAGAGTTAAATTGATAAATAACGTGTACGAATTTGTTTAACGCATTTGTTTTGGTTACTCGACGTCTCCGTTCTCGTGTAGCCTACATATTGCGTTTATTTTTTTAATTTGCTTACCGGGCTAAAGGTTAGCATGCTTAAAATACGTAAGTCGTTTTGTTCATCAAATTTAAGTAGATAACTCATCAGTTGTTTGCATCAGAGCGACAATTTTTGAGATAGTTATTAAAACTGTTTAAAGGTTGTCAAACGTTGTTTCTCGTTGTATATCCTTTAATTCTAGAGTTAAATTGATAAATAACGTGTACGAATTTGTTTAACGTATTTGTTTTGGTTACTCGACGTCTCCGTTCTCGTGTAGCCTACATATTGCGTTTTTTTTTAATTTGCTTACCGGGCTAAAGGTTAGCATGCTTAAAATACGTAAGTCGTTTTGTTCATCAAATTTAAGTAGATAACTCATCAGTTGTTTGCATCAGAGCGACAATTTTTGAGATAGTTATTAAAACTGTTTAAAGGTTGTCAAACGTTGTTTCTCGTTGTATATCCTTTAATTCTAGAGTTAAATGGATAAATAACGTGTACGAATTTGTTTAACGCATTTGTTTTGGTTACTCGACGTCTCCGTTCTCGTGTAGCCTACATATTGCGTTTTTTTTTTAATTTGCGTACCGGGCTAAAGGTTAGCATGCTTAAAATACGTAAGTCGTTTTGTTCAACAAATTTAAGTAGATAACTCATCAGTTGTTTGCATCAGAGCGACAATTTTTGAGATAGTTATTAAAACTGTTTAAAGGTTGTCAAACGTTGTTTCTCGTTGTATATCCTTTAATTCTATAGTTAAATTGATAAATAACGTGTACGAATTTGTTTAACGCATTTGTTTTGGTTACTCGACGTCTCCGTTCTCGTGTAGCCTACATATTGCGTTTTTTTTTTTTAATTTGCTTAGCGGGCTAAAGGTTAGCATGTTTAAAATACGTAAGTCGTTTTGTTCATCAAATTTAAGTAGATAACTCATCAGTTGTTTGCATCAGAGCGACAATTTTTGAGATAGTTATTAAAACTGTTTAAAGGTTGTCAAACGTTGTTTCTCGTTGTATATCCTTTAATTCTAGAGTTAAATTGATAAATAACGTGTACGAATTTGTTTAACGCATTTGTTTTGGTTACTCGACATCTCCGTTCTCGTGTAGCCTACATAATGCGTTTTTTTTTTAATTTGCTTACCGGGCTAAAGGTTAGCATGTTTAAAATACGTAAGTCGTTTTGTTCAACAAATTTCAGTAGATAACTCATCAGTTGTTTGCATCAGAGCGACAATTTTTGAGATAGTTATTAAAACTGTTTAAAGGTTGTCAAACGTTGTTTCTCGTTGTATATCCTTTAATTCTAGAGTTAAATTGATAAATAACGTGTACGAATTTGTTTAACGCATTTGTTTTGGTTACTCGACGTCTCCGTTCTCGTGTAGCCTACATATTGCGTTTTTTTTTTAATTTGCTTACCGGGCTAAAGGTTAGCATGTTTAAAATACGTAAGTCGTTTTGTTCAACAAATTTGAGTAGATAACTCATCAGTTGATTGCATCAGAGCGACAATTTTTGAGATAGTTATTAAAACTGTTTAAAGGTTGTCAAACGTTGTTTCTCGTTGTATATCCTTTAATTCTAGAGTTAAATTGATAAATAACGTGTACGAATTTGTTTAACGCATTTGTTTTGGTTACTCGACGTCTCCGTTCTCGTGTAGCCTACATATTGCGTTTTTTTTTTAATTTGCTTACCGGGCTAAAGGTTAGCATGTTTAAAATACGTAAGTCGTTTTGTTCAACAAATTTGAGTAGATAACTCAGCAGTTGTTTGCATCAGAGCGACAATTTTTGAGATAGTTATTAAAACTGTTTAAAGGTTGTCAAACCTTGTTTCTCGTTGTATATCGTTTAATTCTAGAGTTAAATTGATAAATAACGTGTACGAATTTGTTTAACGCATTTGTTTTGGTTACTCGACGTCTCCGTTCTCGTGTAGCCTACATATTGCGTTTTTTTTTAATGTGCTTACCGGGCTAAAGGTTAGCATGTTTAAAATACGTAAGTCGTTTTGTTCAACAAATTTGAGTAGATAATTCAGCAGTTGTTTGCATCAGAGCGACAATTTTTGAGATAGTTATTAAAACTGTTTAAAGGTTGTCAAACGTTGTTTCTCGTTGTATATCCTTTAATTCTAGAGTTAAATTGATAAATAACGTGTACGAATTTGTTTAACGCATTTGTTTTGGTTACTCGACGTCTCCGTTCTCGTGTAGCCTACATATTGCGTTTTTTTTTTTAATTTGCTTACCGGGCTAAAGGTTAGCATGTTTAAAATACGTAAGTCGTTTTGTTCAACAAATTTGAGTAGATAACTCATCAGTTGTTTGCATCAGAACGACAATTTTTGAGATAGTTATTAAAACTGTTTAAAGGTTGTCAAACGTTGTTTCTCGTTGTATATCCTTTAATTCTAGAGTTAAATTGATAAATAACGTGTACGAATTTGTTTAACGCATTTGTTTTGGTTACTCGACGTCTCCGTTCTCGTGTAGCCTACATATTGCGTTTTTTTTTTAATTTGCTTACTGGGCTAAAGGTTAGCATGTTTAAAATACGTAAGTCGTTTTGTTCAACAAATTTAAGTAGATAACTCATCAGTTGTTTGCATCAGAGCGATAATTTTTGAGATAGTTATTAAAACTGTTTAAAGGTTGTCAAACGTTGTTTCTCGTTGTATATCCTTTAATTCTAGAGTTAAATTGATAAATAACGTGTACGAATTTGTTTAACGTATTTGTTTTGGTTACTCGACGTCTCCGTTCTCGTGTAGCCTACATATTGCGTTTTTTTTTTAATTTGCTTACCGGGCTAAAGGTTAGCATGCTTAAAATACGTAAGTCGTTTTGTTCAACAAATTTAAGTAGATAACTCATCAGTTGTTTGCATCAGAGCGACAATTTTTGAGATAGTTATTAAAACTGTTTAAAGGTTGTCAAACGTTGTTTCTCGTTGTATATCCTTTAATTCTAGAGTTAAATTGATAAATAACGTGTACGAATTTGTTTAACGCATTTGTTTTGGTTACTCGACGTCTCCGTTCTCGTGTAGCCTACATATTGCGTTTTTTTTTAATTTGCTTACCGGGCTAAAGGTTAGCATGCTTAAAATACGTAAGTCGTTTTGTTCAACAAATTTAAGTAGATAACTCATCAGTTATTTGCATCAGATCGATAATTTTTGAGATAGTTATTAAAACTGTTTAAAGGTTGTCAAACGTTGTTTCTCGTTGTATATCCTTTAATTCTAGAGTTAAATTGATAAATAACGTGTACGAATTTGTTTAACGCATTTGTTTTGGTTACTCGACGTCTCCGTTCTCGTGTAGCCTACATATTGCGTTTTTTTTTAATTTGCTTACCGGGCTAAAGGTTGCATGTTTAAAATACGTAAGTCGTTTTGTTCAACAAATTTAAGTAGATAACTCATCAGTTGTTTGCATCAGAGCGACAAATTTTGAGATAGTTATTAAAACTGTTTAAAGGTTGTCAAACGTTGTTTCTCGTTGTATATCCTTTAATTCTAGAGTTAAATTGATAAATAACGTGTACGAATTTGTTTAACGCATTTGTTTTGGTTACTCGACGTCTCCGTTCTCGTGTAGCCTACATATTGCGTTTTTTTTTTAATTTGCTTACCGGGCTAAAGGTTAGCATGCTTAAAATACGTAAGTCGTTTTGTTCAACAAATTTAAGTAGATAACTCATCAGTTGTTTGCATCAGAGCGATAATTTTTGAGATAGTTATTAAAACTGTTTAAAGGTTGTCAAACGTTGTTTCTCGTTGTATATCCTTTAATTCTAGAGTTAAATTGATAAATAACGTGTACGAATTTGTTTAACGCATTTGTTTTGGTTACTCGACGTCTCCGTTCTCGTGTAGCCTACATATTGCGTTTTTTTTTTAATTTGCTTACCGGGCTAAAGGTTAGCATGTTTAAAATACGTAAGTCGTTTTGTTCATCAAATTTAAGTAGATAACTCATCAGTTGTTTGCATCAGAGCGACAATTTTTGAGATAGTTATTAAAACTGTTTAAAGGTTGTCAAACGTTGTTTCTCGTTGTATATCCTTTAATTCTAGAGTTAAATTGATAAATAACGTGTACGAATTTGTTTAACGCATTTGTTTTGGTTACTCGACGTCTCCGTTCTCGTGTAGCCTACATATTGCGTTTTTTTTTAATTTGCTTACCGGGCTAAAGGTTGCATGTTTAAAATACGTAAGTCGTTTTGTTCAACAAATTTAAGTAGATAACTCATCAGTTGTTTGCATCAGAGCGACAATTTTTGAGATAGTTATTAAAACTGTTTAAAGGTTGTCAAACGTTGTTTCTCGTTGTATATCCTTTAATGCTAGAGTTAAATTTATAAATAACGTGTACGAATTTGTTTAACGCATTTGTTTTGGTTACTCGACGTCTCCGTTCTCGTGTAGCCTACATATTGCGTTTTTTTTTTAATTTGCTTACCAGGCTAAAGGTTAGCATGTTTAAAATACGTAAGTCGTTTTGTTCAACAAATTTAAGTAGATAAATCATCAGTTGTTTGCATCAGAGCGACAATTTTTGAGATAGTTATTAAAACTGTTTAAAGGTTGTCAAACGTTGTTTCTCGTTGTATATCCTTTAATTCTAGAGTTAAATTGATAAATAACGTGTACGAATTTGTTTAACGCATTTGTTTTGGTTACTCGACGTCTCCGTTCTCGTGTAGCCTACATATTGCGTTTTTTTTCAATTTGCTTACCGGGCTAAAGGTTAGCATGTTTAAAATACGTAAGTCGTTTTGTTCAACAAATCTGAGTAGATAACTCATCAGTTGTTTGCATCAGAGCGACAATTTTTGAGATAGTTATTAAAACTGTTTAAAGGTTGTCAAACGTTGTTTCTCGTTGTATATCCTTTAATTCTAGAGTTAAATTTATAAATAACGTGTACGAATTTGTTTAACGCATTTGTTTTGGTTACTCGACGTCTCCGTTCTCGTGTAGCCTACATATTGCGTTTTTTTTTTAATTTGCTTACCGGGCTAAAGGTTAGCATGTTTAAAATACGTAAGTCGTTTTGTTCAACAAATCTGAGTAGATAACTCATCAGTTGTTTGCATCAGAGCGACAATTTTTGAGATAGTTATTAAAACTGTTTAAAAGTTGTCAAACGTTGTTTCTCGTTGTATATCCTTTAATTCTATAGTTAAATTGATAAATAACGTGTACGAATTTGTTTAACGCATTTGTTTTGGTTACTCGACGTCTCCGTTCTCGTGTAGCCTACATATTGCGTTTTTTTTTTAATTTGCTTACCGGGCTAAAGGTTAGCATGTTTAAAATACGTAAGTCGTTTTGTTCATCAAATTTAAGTAGATAACTCATCAGTTGTTTGCATCAAAGCGACAATTTTTGAGATAGTTATTAAAACTGTTTAAAGGTTGTCAAACGTTGTTTCTCGTTGTATATCCTTTAATTCTAGAGTTAAATTGATAAATAACGTGTACGAATTTGTTTAACGCATTTGTTTTGGTTACTCGACGTCTCCGTTCTAGTGTAGCCTACATATTGCGTTTTTTTTTAATTTGCTTACCGGGCTAAAGGTTAGCATGTTTAAAATACGTAAGTCGTTTTGTTCAACAAATTTGAGTAGATAACTCAGCAGTTGTTTGCATCAGAGCGACAATTTTTGAGATAGTTATTAAAACTGTTTAAAGGTTGTCAAACCTTGTTTCTCGTTGTATATCGTTTAATTCTAGAGTTAAATTGATAAATAACGTGTACGAATTTGTTTAACGCATTTGTTTTGGTTACTCGACGTCTCCGTTCTCGTGTAGCCTACATATTGCGTTTTTTGTTAATGTGCTTACCGGGCTAAAGGTTAGCATGTTTAAAATACGTAAGTCGTTTTGTTCAACAAATTTGAGTAGATAACTCAGCAGTTGTTTGCATCAGAGCGACAATTTTTGAGATAGTTATTAAAACTGTTTAAAGGTTGTCAAACGTTGTTTCTCGTTGTATATCCTTTAATTCTAGAGTTAAATTGATAAATAACGTGTACGAATTTGTTTAACGCATTTGTTTTGGTTACTCGACGTCTCCGTTCTCGTGTAGCCTACATATTGCGTTTTTTTTTTTTTATTTGCTTACCGGGCTAAAGGTTAGCATGTTTAAAATACGTAAGTCGTTTTGTTCAAAAAATTTGAGTAGATAACTCATCAGTTGTTTGCATCAGAGCGACAATTTTTGAGATAGTTATTAAAACTGTTTAAAGGTTGTCAAACGTTGTTTCTCGTTGTATATCCTTTAATTCTAGAGTTAAATTGATAAATAACGTGTACGAATTTGTTTAACGCATTTGTTTTGGTTACTCGACGTCTCCGTTCTCGTGTAGCCTACATATTGCGTTTTTTTTTTAATTTGCTTACCGGGCTAAAGGTTAGCATGCTTAAAATACGTAAGTCGTTTTGTTCAACAAATTTAAGTAGATAACTCATCAGTTGTTTGCATCAGAGCGATAATTTTTGAGATAGTTATTAAAACTGTTTAAAGGTTGTCAAACGTTGTTTCTCGTTGTATATCCTTTAATTCTAGAGTTAAATTGATAAATAACGTGTACGAATTTGTTTAACGCATTTGTTTTGGTTACTCGACGTCTCCGTTCTCGTGTAGCCTACATATTGCGTTTTTTTTTTAATTTGCTTACCGGGCTAAAGGTTGCATGTTTAAAATACGTAAGTCGTTTTGTTCAACAAATTTAAGTAGATAACTCATCAGTTGTTTGCATCAGAGCGACAATTTTTGAGATAGTTATTAAAACTGTTTAAAGGTTGTCAAACGTTGTTTCTCGTTGTATATCCTTTAATTCTAGAGTTAAATTGATAAATAACGTGTACGAATTTGTTTAACGCATTTGTTTTGGTTACTCGACGTCTCCGTTCTCGTGTAGCCTACATATTGCGTTTTTTTTTTTAATTTGCTTACCGGGCTAAAGGTTAGCATGCTTAAAATACGTAAGTCGTTTTGTTCAACAAATTTAAGTAGATAACTCATCAGTTGTTTGCACCAGAGCGATAATTTTTGGGATAGTTATTAAAACTGTTTAAAGGTTGTCAAACGTTGTTTCTCGTTGTATATCCTTTAATTCTAGAGTTAAATTGATAAATAACGTGTACGAATTTGTTTAACGCATTTGTTTTGGTTACTCGACGTCTCCGTTCTCGTGTAGCCTACATATTGCGTTTTTTTTTAATTTGCTTACCGGGCTAAAGGTTAGCATGTTTAAAATACGTAAGTCGTTTTGTTCATCAAATTTAAGTAGATAACTCATCAGTTGTTTGCATCAGAGCGACAATTTTTGAGATAGTTATTAAAACTGTTTAAAGGTTGTCAAACGTTGTTTCTCGTTGTATATCCTTTAATTCTAGAGTTAAATTTATAAATAACGTGTACGAATTTGTTTAACGCATTTGTTTTGGTTACTCGACGTCTCCGTTCTCGTGTAGCCTACATATTGCGTTTTTTTTTTTAAATTGCTTACCGGGCTAAAGGTTAGCATGTTTAAAATACGTAAGTCGTTTTGTTCAACAAATTTAAGTAGATAACTCATCAGTTGTTTGCATCAGAGCGACAATTTTTGAGATAGTTATTAAAACTGTTTAAAGGTTGTCACACGTTGTTTCTCGTTGTATATCCTTTAATTCTAGAGTTAAATTGATAAATAACGTGTACGAATTTGTTTAACGCATTTGTTTTGGTTACTCGACGTCTCCGTTCTCGTGTAGCCTACATATTGCGTTTTTTTTTTTAATTTGCTTACCGGGCTAAAGGTTAGCATGTTTAAAATACGTAAGTCGTTTTGTTCAACAAATCTGAGTAGATAACTCATCAGTTGTTTGCATCAGAGCGACAATTTTTGAGATAGTTATTAAAACTGTTTAAAGGTTGTCAAACGTTGTTTCTCGTTGTATATCCTTTAATTCTAGAGTTAAATTTATAAATAACGTGTACGAATTTGTTTAACGCATTTGTTTTGGTTACTCGACGTCTCCGTTCTCGTGTAGCCTACATATTGCGTTTTTTTTTTAATTTGCTTACCGGGCTAAAGGTTAGCATGTTTAAAATACGTAAGTCGTTTTGTTCAACAAATCTGAGTAGATAACTCATCAGTTGTTTGCATCAGAGCGACAATTTTTGATATAGTTATTAAAACTGTTTAAAGGTTGTCAAACGTTGTTTCTCGTTGTATATCCTTTAATTCTATAGTTAAATTGATAAATAACGTGTACGAATTTGTTTAACGCATTTGTTTTGGTTACTCGACGTCTCCGTTCTCGTGTAGCCTACATATTGCGTTTTTTTTTTTTTTAATTTGCTTACCGGGCTAAAGGTTAGCATGTTTAAAATACGTAAGTCGTTTTGTTCATCAAATTTAAGTAGATAACTCATCAGTTGTTTGCATCAGAGCGACAATTTTTGAGATAGTTATTAAAACTGTTTAAAGGTTGTCAAACGTTGTTTCTCGTTGTATATCCTTTAATTCTAGAGTTAAATTGATAAATAACGTGTACGAATATGTTTAACGCATTTGTTTTGGTTACTCGACGTCTCCGTTCTCGTGTAGCCTACATATTGCGTTTTTTTTTTAATTTGCTTACCGGGCTAAAGGTTAGCATGTTTAAAATACGTAAGTCGTTTTGTTCAACAAATTTGAGTAGATAACTCAGCAGTTGTTTGCATCAGAGCGACAATTTTTGAGATAGTTATTAAAACTGTTTAAAGGTTGTCGAACGTTGTTTCTCGTTGTATATCCTTTAATTCTAGAGTTAAATTGATAAATAACGTGTACGAATTTGTTTAACGCATTTGTTTTGGTTACTCGACGTCTCCGTTCTCGTGTAGCCTACATATTGCGTTTTTTTTTTTTAATTTGCTTACCGGGCTAAAGGTTAGCATGTTTAAAATACGTAAGTCGTTTTGTTCAACAAATTTGAGTAGATAACTCAGCAGTTGTTTGCATCAGAGCGACAATTTTTGAGATAGTTATTAAAACTGTTTAAAGGTTGTCAAACGTTGTTTCTCGTTGTATATCCTTTAATTCTAGAGTTAAATTGATAAATAACGTGTACGAATTTGTTTAACGCATTTGTTTTGGTTACTCGACGTCTCCGTTCTCGTGTAGCCTACATATTGCGTTTTTTTTTTAATTTGCTTACCGGGCTAAAGGTTAGCATGTTTAAAATACGTAAGTCGTTTTGTTCAACAAATCTGAGTAGATAACTCATCAGTTGTTTGCATCAGAGCGACAATTTTTGAGGTAGTTATTAAAACTGTTTAAAGGTTGTCAAACGTTGTTTCTCGTTGTATATCCTTTAATTCTAGAGTTAAATTGATAAATAACGTGTACGAATTTGTTTAACGCATTTGTTTTGGTTACTCGACGTCTCCGTTCTCGTGTAGCCTACATATTGCGTTTTTTTAAAATTTGCTTACCGGGCTAAAGGTTAGCATGTTTAAAATACGTAAGTCGTTTTGTTCATCAAATTTAAGTAGATAACTCAGCAGTTGTTTGCATCAGAGCGACAATTTTTGAGATAGTTATTAAAACTGTTTAAAGGTTGTCAAACGTTGTTTCTCGTTGTATATCCTTTAATTCTAGAGTTAAATTGATAAATAACGTGTACGAATTTGTTTAACGCATTTGTTTTGGTTACTCGACGTCCCCGTTCTCGTGTAGCCTACATATTGCGTTTTTTTTTTTTAATTTGCTTACCGGGCTAAAGGTTAGCATGTTTAAAATACGTAAGTCGTTTTGTTCAACAAATATGAGTAGATAACTCATCAGTTGTTTGCATCAGAGCGATAATTTTTGAGATAGTTATTAAAACTGTTTAAAGGTTGTCAAACGTTGTTTCTCGTTGTATATCCTTTAATTCTAGAGTTAAATTGATAAATAACGTGTACGAATTTGTTTAACGCATTTGTTTTGGTTACTCGACGTCTCCGTTCTCGTGTAGCCTACATATTGCGTTTTTTTTTAATTTGCTTACCGGGCTAAAGGTTAGCATGTTTAAAATACGTAAGTCGTTTTGTTCATCAAATTTAAGTAGATAACTCAGCAGTTGTTTGCATCAGAGCGACAATTTTTGAGATAGTTATTAAAACTGTTTATAGGTTGTCAAACGTTGTTTCTCGTTGTATATCCTTTAATTCTAGAGTTAAATTGATAAATAACGTGTACGAATTTGTTTAACGTATTTGTTTTGGTTACTCGACGTCTCCGTTCTCGTGTAGCCTACATATTGCGTTTTTTTTTTAATTTGCTTACCGGGCTAAAGGTTAGCATGCTTAAAATACGTAAGTCGTTTTGTTCAACAAATTTAAGTAGATAACTCATCAGTTGTTTGCATCAGAGCGATAATTTTTGAGATAGTTATTAAAACTGTTTAAAGGTTGTCAAACGTTGTTTCTCGTTGTATATCCTTTAATTCTAGAGTTAAATTGATAAATAACGTGTACGAATTTGTTTAACGCATTTGTTTTGGTTACTCGACGTCTCCGTTCTCGTGTAGCCTACATATTGCGTTTTTTTTTTAATTTGCTTACCGGGCTAAAGGTTAGCATGTTTCAAATACGTAAGTCGTTTTGTTCAACAAATTTGAGTAGATAACTCATCAGTTGTTTGCATCAGAGCGACAATTTTTGAGATAGTTATTAAAACTGTTTAAAGGTTGTCAAACGTTGTTTCTCGTTGTATATCCTTTAATTCTAGAGTTAAATTGATAAATAACGTGTACGAATTTGTTTAACGCATTTGTTTTGGTTACTCGACGTCTCCGTTCTCGTGTAGCCTACATATTGCGTTTTTTTTTAAATTTACTTACCGGGCTAAAGGTTAGCATGCTTAAAATACGTAAGTCGTTTTGTTCATCAAATTTAAGTAGATAACTCATCAGTTGTTTGCATCAGAGCGACAATTTTTGAGATAGTTATTAAAACTTTTTAAAGGTTGTCAAACGTTGTTTCTCGTTGTATATCCTTTAATTCTAGAGTTAAATTGATAAATAACGTGTACGAATTTGTTTAACGCATTTGTTTTGGTTACTCGACGTCTCCGTTCTCGTGTAGCCTACATATTGCGTTTTTTTTTTAATTTGCTTACCGGGCTAAAGGTTAGCATGTTTAAAATACGTAAGTCGTTTTGTTCATCAAATTTAAGTAGATAACTCATCAGTTGTTTGCATCAGAGCGACAATTTTTTAGATAGTTATTAAAACTGTTTAAAGGTTGTCAAACGTTGTTTCTCGTTGTATATCCTTTAATTCTAGAGTTAAATTGATAAATAACGTGTACGAATTTGTTTAACGCATTTGTTTTGGTTACTCGACGTCTCCGTTCTCGTGTAGCCTACATATTGCGTTTTTTTTTAATTTGCTTACCGGGCTAAAGGTTACCATGTTTAAAATACGTAAGTCGTTTTGTTCATCAAATTTGAGTAGATAACTCAGCAGTTGTTTGCATCAGAGCGACAATTTTTGAGATAGTTACTAAAACTGTTTAAAGGTTGTCAAACGTTGTTTCTCGTTGTATATCCTTTAATTCTAGAGTTAAATTGATAAATAACGTGTACGAATTTGTTTAACGTATTTGTTTTGGTTACTCGACGTCTCCGTTCTCGTGTAGCCTACATATTGCGTTTTTTTTTTAATTTGTTTACCGGGCTAAAGGTTAGCATGCTTAAAATACGTAAGTCGTTTTGTTCATCAAATTTAAGTAGATAACTCATCAGTTGTTTGCATCAGAGCGACAATTTTTGAGATAGTTATTAAAACTGTTTAAAGGTTGTCAAACGTTGTTTCTCGTTGTATATCCTTTAATTCTAGAGTTAAATTGATAAATAACGTGTACGAATTTGTTTAACGCATTTGTTTTGGTTACTCGACGTCTCCGTTCTCGTGTAGCCTACATATTGCGTTTTTTTTTTTAATTTGCTTACCGGGCTAAAGGTTAGCATGCTTAAAATACGTAAGTCGTTAATTTAAGTAGATAACTCATCAGTTGTTTGCATCAGAGCGACAATTTTTGAGATAGTTATTAAAACTGTTTAAAGGTTGTCAAACGTTGTTTCTCGTTGTATATCCTTTAATTCTAGAGTTAAATTGATAAATAACGTGTACGAATTTGTTTAACGCATTTGTTTTGGTTACTCGACGTCTCCGTTCTCGTGTAGCCTACATATTGCGTTTTTTTTTTTAATTTGCTTACCGGGCTAAAGGTTAGCATGTTTAAAATACGTAAGTCGTTTTGTTCAACATATTTGAGTAGATAACTCATCAGTTGTTTGCATCAGAGCGACAATTTTTGAGATAGTTATTAAAACTGTTTAAAGGTTGTCAAACGTTGTTTCTCGTTGTATATCCTTTAATTCTAGAGTTAAATTGATAAATAACGTGTACGAATTTCTTTAACGCATTTGTTTTGGTTACTCGACGTCTCCGTTCTCGTGTAGCCTACATATTGCGTTTTTTTTTTAATTTGCTTACCGGGCTAAAGGTTAGCATGCTTAAAATACGTAAGTCGTTTTGTTCAACAAATTTAAGTAGATAACTCATCAGTTGTTTGCACCAGAGCGATAATTTTTGAGATAGTTATTAAAACTGTTTAAAGGTTGTCAAACGTTGTTTCTCGTTGTATATCCTTTAATTCTAGAGTTAAATTGATAAATAACGTGTACGAATTTGTTTAACGCATTTGTTTTGGTTACTCGACGTCTCCGTTCTCGTGTAGCCTACATATTGCGTTTTTTTTTTAATTTGCTTACCGGGCTAAAGGTTAGCATGCTTAAAATACGTAAGTCGTTTTGTTCAACAAATTTAAGTAGATAACTCATCAGTTGTTTGCATCAGAGCGATAATTTTTGAGATAGTTATTAAAACTGTTTAAAGGTTGTCAAACGTTGTTTCTCGTTGTATATCCTTTAATTCTAGAGTTAAATTGATAAATAACGTGTACGAATTTGTTTAACGCATTTGTTTTGGTTACTCGACGTCTCCGTTCTCGTGTAGCCTACATATTGCGTTTTTTTTTAATTTGCTTACCGGGCTAAAGGTTAGCATGTTTAAAATACGTAAGTCGTTTTGTTCATCAAATTTAAGTAGATAACTCATCAGGTGTTTGCATCAGAGCGACAATTTTTGAGATAGTTATTAAAACTGTTTAAAGGTTGTCAAACGTTGTTTCTCGTTGTATATCCTTTAATGCTAGAGTTAAATTTATAAATAGCGTGTACGAATTTGTTTAACGCATTTGTTTTGGTTACTCGACGTCTCCGTTCTCGTGTAGCCTACATATTGCGTTTTTTTTTTAATTTGCTTACCGGGCTAAAGGTTAGCATGTTTAAAATACGTAAGTCGTTTTGTTCAACAAATTTAAGTAGATAAATCATCAGTTGTTTGCATCAGAGCGACAATTTTTTAGATAGTTATTAAAACTGTTTAAAGGTTGTCAAACGTTGTTTCTCGTTGTATATCCTTTAATTCTAGAGTTAAATTGATAAATAACGTGTACGAATTTGTTTAACGCATTTGTTTTGGTTACTCGACGTCTCCGTTCTCGTGTAGCCTACATATTGCGTTTTTTTTTTAATTTGCTTACCGGGCTAAAGGTTAGCATGTTTAAAATACGTAAGTCGTTTTGTTCATCAAATTTGAGTAGATAACTCAGCAGTTGTTTGCATCAGAGCGACAATTTTTGAGATAGTTATTAAAACTGTTTAAAGGTTGTCAAACGTTGTTTCTCGTTGTATATCCTTTAATTCTAGAGTTAAATTGATAAATAACGTGTACGAATTTGTTTAACGCATTTGTTTTGGTTACTCGACGTCTCCGTTCTCGTGTAGCCTACATATTGCGTTTTTTTTTTTAATTTGCTTACCGGGCTAAAGGTTAGCATGTTTAAAATACGTAAGTCGTTTTGTTCATCAAATTTAAGTAGATAACTCATCAGTTGTTTGCATCAGAGCGACAATTTTTGAGATAGTTATTAAAACTGTTTAAAGGTTGTCAAACGTTGTTTCTCGTTGTATATCCTCTAATTCTAGAGTTAAATTGATAAATAACGTGTACGAATTTGTTTAACGTATTTGTTTTGGTTACTCGACGTCTCCGTTCTCGTGTAGCCTACATATTGCGTTTTTTTTTTAATTTGCTTACCGGGCTAAAGGTTAGCATGCTTAAAATACGTAAGTCGTTTTGTTCAACAAATTTAAGTAGATAACTCATCAGTTGTTTGCATCAGAGCGATAATTTTTGAGATAGTTATTAAAACTGTTTAAAGGTTGTCAAACGTTGTTCCTCGTTGTATATCCTTTAATTTTAGAGTTAAATTGATAAATAACGTGTACGAATTTGTTTAACGCATTTGTTTTGGTTACTCGACGTCTCCGTTCTCGTGTAGCCTACATATTGCGTTTTTTTTTTAATTTGCTTACCGGGCTAAAGGTTAGCATGTTTAAAATACGTAAGTCGTTTTGTTCAACAAATTTAAGTAGATAACTCATCAGTTGTTTGCATCAGAGCGACAATTTTTGAGATAGTTATTAAAACTGTTTAAAGGTTGTCAAACGTTGTTTCTCGTTGTATATCCTTTAATTCTAGAGTTAAATTGATAAATAACGTGTACGAATTTGTTTAACGCATTTGTTTTGGTTACTCGACGTCTCCGTTCTCGTGTAGCCTACATATTGCGTTTTTTTTTTTTAATTTGCTTACCGGGCTAAAGGTTAGCATGTTTAAAATACGTAAGTCGTTTTGTTCATCAAATTTAAGTAGATAACTCATCAGTTGTTTGCATCAGAGCGACAATTTTTGAGATAGTTATTAAAACTGTTTAAAGGTTGTCAAACGTTGTTTCTCGTTGTATATCCTTTAATTCTAGAGTTAAATTGATAAATAACGTGTACGAATTTGTTTAACGCATTTGTTTTGGTTACTCGACGTCTCCGTTCTCGTGTAGCCTACATATTGCGTTTTTTTTTTAATTTGCTTACCGGGCTAAAGGTTAGCATGTTTAAAATACGTAAGTCGTTTTGTTCAACAAATTTGAGTAGATAACTCAGCAGTTGTTTGCATCAGAGCGACAATTTTTGAGATAGTTATTAAAACTGTTTAAAGGTTGTCAAACGTTGTTTCTCGTTGTATATCCTTTAATTCTAGAGTTAAATTGATAAATAACGTGTACGAATTTGTTTAACGCATTTGTTTTGGTTACTCGACGTCTCCGTTCTCGTGTAGCCTACATATTGCGTTTTTTTTTTTTAATTTGCTTACCGGGCTAAAGGTTAGCATGTTTAAAATACGTAAGTCGTTTTGTTCAACAAATTTGAGTAGATAACTCAGCAGTTGTTTGCATCAGAGCGACAATTTTTGAGATAGTTATTAAAACTGTTTAAAGGTTGTCAAACGTTGTTTCTCGTTGTATATCCTTTAATTCTAGAGTTAAATTGATAAATAACGTGTACGAATTTGTTTAACGCATTTGTTTTGGTTACTCGACGTCTCCGTTCTCGTGTAGCCTACATATTGCGTTTTTTTTTAATTTGCTTACCGGGCTAAAGGTTAGCATGTTTAAAATACGTAAGTCGTTTTGTTCAACAAATTTGAGTAGATAACTCATCAGTTGTTTGCATCAGAGCGACAATTTTTGAGGTAGTTATTAAAACTGTTTAAAGGTCGTCAAACGTTGTTTCTCGTTGTATATCCTTTAATTCTAGAGTTAAATTGATAAATAACGTGTACGAATTTGTTTAACGCATTTGTTTTGGTTACTCGACGTCTCCGTTCTCGTGTAGCCTACATATTGCGTTTTTTTTTTAAATTTGCTTACCGGGCTAAAGGTTAGCATGTTTAAAATACGTAAGTCGTTTTGTACATCAAATTTATGTAGATAACTCAGCAGTTGTTTGCATCAGAGCGACAATTTTTGAGATAGTTATTAAAACTGTTTAAAGGTTGTCAAACGTTGTTTCTCGTTGTATATCCTTTAATTCTAGAGTTAAATTGATAAATAACGTGTACGAATTTGTTTAACGCATTTGTTTTGGTTACTCGACGTCTCCGTTCTCGTGTAGCCTACATATTGCGTTTTTTTTTTTAATTTGCTTACCGGGCTAAAGGTTAGCATGTTTAAAATACGTAAGTCGTTTTGTTCAACAAATATGAGTAGATAACTCATCAGTTGTTTGCATCAGAGCGATAATTTTTGAGATAGTTATTAAAACTGTTTAAAGGTTGTCAAACGTTGTTTCTCGTTGTATATCCTTTAATTCTAGAGTTAAATTGATAAATAACGTGTACGAATTTGTTTAACGCATTTGTTTTGGTTACTCGACGTCTCCGTTCTCGTGTAGCCTACATATTGCGTTTTTTTTTTAATTTGCTTACCGGGCTAAAGGTTAGCATGTTTAAAATACGTAAGTCGTTTTGTTCATCAAATTTAAGTAGATAACTCATCAGTTGTTTGCATCAGAGCGACAATTTTTTAGATAGTTATTAAAACTGTTTAAAGGTTGTCAAACGTTGTTTCTCGTTGTATATCCTTTAATTCTAGAGTTAAATTGATAAATAACGTGTACGAATTTGTTTAACGCATTTGTTTTGGTTACTCGATGTCTCCGTTCTCGTGTAGCCTACATATTGCGTTTTTTTATTAATTTGCTTACCGGGCTAAAGGTTAGCATGCTTAAAATACGTAAGTCGTTTTGTTCATCAAATATAAGTAGATAACTCATCAGTTGTTTGCATCAGAGCGACAATTTTTGAGATAGTTATTAAAACTGTTTATAGGTTGTCAAACGTTGTTTCTCGTTGTATATCCTTTAATTCTAGAGTTAAATTGATAAATAACGTGTACGAATATGTTTAACGCATTTCTTTTGGTTACTCGACGTCTCCGTTCTCGTGTAGCCTACATATTGCGTTTTTTTTTTTTAATTTGCTTACCGGGCTAAAGGTTAGCATGTTTAAAATACGTAAGTCGTTTTGTTCATCAAATTTGAGTAGATAACTCAGCAGTTGTTTGCATCAGAGCGACAATTTTTGAGATAGTTATTAAAACTGTTTAAAGGTTGTCAAACGTTGTTTCTCGTTGTATATCCTTTAATTCTAGAGTTAAATTGATAAATAACGTGTACGAATTTGTTTAACGTATTTGTTTTGGTTACTCGACGTCTCCGTTCTCGTGTAGCCTACATATTGCGTTTTTTTTTTTAATTTGCTTACCGGGCTAAAGGTTAGCATGCTTAAAATACGTAAGTCGTTTTGTTCATCAAATTTAAGTAGATAACTCATCAGTTGTTTGCATCAGAGCGACAATTTTTGAGATAGTTATTAAAACTGTTTAAAGGTTGTCAAACGTTGTTTCTCGTTGTATATCCTTTAATTCTAGAGTTAAATTGATAAATAACGTGTACGAATTTGTTTAACGCATTTGTTTTGGTTACTCGACGTCTCCGTTCTCGTGTAGCCTACATATTGCGTTTTTTTTTTTAATTTGCTTACCGGGCTAAAGGTTAGCATGCTTAAAATACGTAAGTCGTTAATTTAAGTAGATAACTCATCAGTTGTTTGCATCAGAGCGACAATTTTTGAGATAGTTATTAAAACTGTTTAAAAGTTGTCAAACGTTGTTTCTCGTTGTATATCCTTTAATTCTAGAGTTAAATTGATAAATAACGTGTACGAATTTGTTTAACGCATTTGTTTTGGTTACTCGACGTCTCCGTTCTCGTGTAGCCTACATATTGCGTTTTTTTTTTAATTTGCTTACCGGGCTAAAGGTTAGCATGTTTAAAATACGTAAGTCGTTTTGTTCAACAAATTTAAGTAGATAACTCATCAGTTGTTTGCATCAGAGCGACAATTTTTGAGATAGTTATTAAAACTGTTTAAAGGTTGTCAAACGTTGTTTCTCGTTGTATATCCTTTAATTCTAGAGTTAAATTGATAAATAACGTGTACGAATTTGTTTAACGCATTTGTTTTGGTTACTCGACGTCTCCGTTCTCGTGTAGCCTACATATTGCGTTTTTTTTTTAATTTGCTTACCGGGCTAAAGGTTAGCATGTTTAAAATACGTAAGTCGTTTTGTTCAACAAATTTGAGTAGATAACTCATCAGTTGTTTGCATCAGAGCGGCAATTTTTGAGATAGTTATTAAAACTGTTTAAAGGTTGTCAAACGTTGTTTCTCGTTGTATATCCTTTAATTCTAGAGCTAAATTGATAAATAACGTGTACGAATTTGTTTAACGCATTTGTTTTGGTTACTCGACGTCTCCGTTCTCGTGTAGCCTACATATTGCGTTTTTTTTTTAATTTGCTTACCGGGCTAAAGGTTAGCATGTTTAAAATACGTAAGTCGTTTTGTTCAACAAATTTAAGTAGATAACTCATCAGTTGTTTGCATCAGAGCGACAATTTTTGAGATAGTTATTAAAACTGTTTAAAGGTTGTCAAACGTTGTTTCTCGTTGTATATCCTTTAATTCTAGAGTTAAATTGATAAATAACGTGTACGAATTTGTTTAACGCATTTGTTTTGGTTACTCGACGTCTCCGTTCTCGTGTAGCCTACATATTGCGTTTTTTTTTTTTAATTTGCTTACCGGGCTAAAGGTTAGCATGTTTAAAATACGTAAGTCGTTTTGTTCAACAAATTTGAGTAGATAACTCATCAGTTGTTTGCATCAGAGCGACAATTTTTGAGATAGTTATTAAAACTGTTTAAAGGTTGTCAAACGTTGTTTCTCGTTGTATATCCTTTAATTCTAGAGTTAAATTGATAAATAACGTGTACGAATTTGTTTAACGCATTTGTTTTGGTTACTCGACGTCTCTGTTCTCGTGTAGCCTACATATTGCGTTTTTTTTTTAATTTGCTTACCGGGCTAAAGGTTAGCATGTTTAAAAAATGTAAGTTGTTTTGTTCAACAAATTTAAGTAGATAACTCATCAGTTGTTTTCATCAGAGCGATAATTTTTGAGATATTTATTAAAATTGTTTAAAGGTTGTCAAACGTTGTTTCTCGTTGTATATCCTTTAACTCTAGAGTTAAATTGATAAATAACGTGTACGAATTTGTTTAACGCATTTGTTTTGGTTACTCGACGTCTCCGTTCTCGTGTAGCCTACATATTGCGTTTTTTTTTTAATTTGCTTACCGGGCTAAAGGTTAGCATGTTTAAAATACGTAAGTCGTTTTGTTCATCAAATTTAAGTAGATAACTCATCAGTTGTTTGCATCAGAGCGACAATTGTTGAGATAGTTATTAAAACTGTTTAAAAGTTGTCAAACGTTGTTTCTCGTTGTATATCCTTTAATTCTAGAGTTAAATTGATAAATAACGTGTACGAATTTGTTTAACGCATTTGTTTTGGTTACTCGACGTCTCCGTTCTCGTGTAGCCTACATATTGCGTTTTTTTTTTAATTTGCTTACCGGGCTAAAGGTTAGCATGTTTAAAATACGTAAGTCGTTTTGTTCAACAAATTTGAGTAGATAACTCATCAGTTGTTTGCATCAGAGCGATAATTTTTGAGATAGTTATTAAAACTGTTTAAAGGTTGTCAAACGTTGTTTCTCGTTGTATATCCTTTAATTCTAGAGTTAAATTGATAAATAACGTGTACGAATTTGTTTAACGCATTTGTTTTGGTTACTCGACGTCTCCGTTCTCGTGTAGCCTACATATTGCGTTTTTTTTTAATTTGCTTACCGGGCTAAAGGTTAGCATGTTTAAAATACGTAAGTCGTTTTGTTCAACAAATTTAAGTAGATAACTCATCAGTTGTTTGCATCAGAGCGATAATTTTTGAGATAGTTATTAAAACAGTTTAAAGGTTGTCAAACGTTGTTTCTCGTTGTATATCCTTTAATTCTAGAGTTAAATTGATAAATAACGTGTACGAATTTGTTTAACGCATTTGTTTTGGTTACTCGACGTCTCCGTTCTCGTGTAGCCTACATATTGCGTTTTTTTTTTAATTTGCTTACCGGGCTAAAGGTTAGCATGTTTAAAATACGTAAGTCGTTTTGTTCAACAAATTTAAGTAGATAATTCATCAGTTGTTTGCATCAGAGCGACAATTTTTGAGATAGTTATTAAAACTGTTTAAAGGTTGTCAAACGTTGTTTCTCGTTGTATATCCTTTAATTCTAGAGTTAAATTGATAAATAACGTGTACGAATTTGTTTAACGCATTTGTTTTGGTTACTCGACGTCTCCGTTATCGTGTAGCCTACATATTGCATTTTTTTTTTAATTTGCTTACCGGGCTAAAGGTTAGCATGTTTAAAATACGTAAGTCGTTTTGTTCAACAAATTTGAGTAGATAACTCATCAGTTGTTTGCATCGGAACGACAATTTTTGAGATAGTTATTAAAACTGTTTAAAGGTTGTCAAACGTTGTTTCTCGTTGTATATCCTTTAAGTCTAGAGTTAAATTGATAAATAACGTGTACGAATTTGTTTAACGCATTTGTTTTGGTTACTCGACGTCTCCGTTCTCGTGTAGCCTACATATTGCGTTTTTTTTTTAATTTGCTTACTGGGCTAAAGGTTAGCATGTTTAAAATACGTAAGTCGTTTTGTTCAACAAATTTAAGTAGATAACTCATCAGTTGTTTGCATCAGAGCGACAATTTGTGAGATAGTTATTAAAACTCTTTAAAGGTTGTCAAACGTTGTTTCTCGTTGTATATCATTTAATTCTAGAGTTAAATTGATAAATAACGTGTACGAATTTGTTTAACGCATTTGTTTTGGTTACTCGACGTCTCCGTTCTCGTGTAGCCTACATATTGCGTTTTTTTTTTTTAATTTGCTTACCGGGCTAAAGGTTAGCAAGTTTAAAATACGTAAGTCGTTTTGTTCATCAAATTTAAGTAGATAACTCATCAGTTGTTTGCATCAGAGCGACAATTTTTGAGATAGTTATTAAAACTGTTTAAAGGTTGTCAAACGTTGTTTCTCGTTGTATATCCTCTAATTCTAGAGTTAAATTGATAAATAACGTGTACGAATTTGTTTAACGTATTTGTTTTGGTTACTCGACGTCTCCGTTCTCGTGTAGCCTACATATTGCGTTTTTTTTTTAATTTGCTTACCGGGCTAAAGGTTAGCATGCTTAAAATACGTAAGTCGTTTTGTTCAACAAATTTAAGTAGATAACTCATCAGTTGTTTGCATCAGAGCGATAATTTTTGAGATAGTTATTAAAACTGTTTAAAGGTTGTCAAACGTTGTTCCTCGTTGTATATCCTTTAATTCTAGAGTTAAATTGATAAATAACGTGTACGAATTTGTTTAACGCATTTGTTTTGGTTACTCGACGTCTCCGTTCTCGTGTAGCCTACATATTGCGTTTTTTTTTTAATTTGCTTACCGGGCTAAAGGTTAGCATGTTTAAAATACGTAAGTCGTTTTGTTCAACAAATTTAAGTAGATAACTCATCAGTTGTTTGCATCAGAGCGACAATTTTTGAGATAGTTATTAAAACTGTTTAAAGGTTGTCAAACGTTGTTTCTCGTTGTATATCCTTTAATTCTAGAGTTAAATTGATAAATAACGTGTACGAATTTGTTTAACGCATTTGTTTTGGTTACTCGACGTCTCCGTTCTCGTGTAGCCTACATATTGCGTTTTTTTTTTAATTTGCTTACCGGGCTAAAGGTTAGCATGCTTAAAATACGTAAGTCGTTTTGTTCATCAAATTTAAGTAGATAACTCATCAGTTGTTTGCATCAGAGCGACAATTTTTGAGATAGTTATTAAAACTGTTTAAAGGTTGTCAAACGTTGTTTCTCGTTGTATATCCTTTAATTCTAGAGTTAAATTGATAAATAACGTGTACGAATTTGTTTAACGCATTTGTTTTGGTTACTCGACGTCTCCGTTCTCGTGTAGCCTACATATTGCGTTTTTTTTTTAATTTGCTTACCGGGCTAAAGGTTAGCATGCTTAAAATACGTAAGTTGTTTTGCTCAACAAATTTAAGTAGATAACTCATCAGTTGTTTGCATCAGAGCGATAATTTTTGAGATAGTTATTAAAATTGTTTAAAGGTTGTGAAACGTTGTTTCTCGTTGTATATCCTTTAATTCTAGAGTTAAATTGATAAATAACGTGTACGAATTTGTTTAACGCATTTGTTTTGGTTACTCGACGTCTCCGTTCTCGTGTAGCCTACATATTGCGTTTTTTTTTTAATTTGCTTACCGGGCTAAAGGTTAGCATGCTTAAAATACGTAAGTTGTTTTGTTCAACAAATTTAAGTAGATAACTCATCAGTTGTTTGCATCAGAGCGATAATTTTTGAGATAGTTATTAAAACTGTTTAAAGGTTGTCAAACGTTGTTTCTCGCTGTATATCCTTTAATTCTAGAGTTAAATTGATAAATAACGTGTACGAATTTGTTTAACGCATTTGTTTTGGTTACTCGACGTCTCCGTTCTCGTGTAGCCTACATATTGCGTTTTTTTTTTAATTTGCTTACCGGGCTAAAGGTTAGCATGCTTAAAATACGTAAGTTGTTTTGTTCAACAAATTTAAGTAGATAACTCATCAGTTGTTTGCATCAGAGCGATAATTTTTGAGATAGTTATTAAAACTGTTTAAAGGTTGTCAAACGTTGTTTCTCGTTGTATATCCTTTAATTCTAGAGTTAAATTGATAAATAACGTGTACGAATTTGTTTAACGCATTTGTTTTGGTTACTCGACGTCTCCGTTCTCGTGTAGCCTACATATTGCGTTTTTTTTTTAATTTGCTTACCGGGCTAAAGGTTAGCATGCTTAAAATACGTAAGTTGTTTTGTTCAACAAATTTAAGTAGATAACTCATCAGTTGTTTGCATCAGAGCGATAATTTTTGAGATAGTTATTAAAACTGTTTAAAGGTTGTCAAACGTTGTTTCTCGTTGTATATCCTTTAATTCTAGAGTTAAATTGATAAATAACGTGTACGAATTTGTTTAACGCATTTGTTTTGGTTACTCGACGTCTCCGTTCTCGTGTAGCCTACATATTGCGTTTTTTTTTTAATTTGCTTACCGGGCTAAAGGTTAGCATGCTTAAAATACGTAAGTTGTTTTGTTCAACAAATTTAAGTAGATAACTCATCAGTTGTTTGCATCAGAGCGATAATTTTTGAGATAGTTATTAAAACTGTTTAAAGGTTGTCAAACGTTGTTTCTCGTTGTATATCCTTTAATTCTAGAGTTAAATTGATAAATAACGTGTACGAATTTGTTTAACGCATTTGTTTTGGTTACTCGACGTCTCCGTTCTCGTGTAGCCTACATATTGCGTTTTTTTTTTAATTTGCTTACCGGGCTAAAGGTTAGCATGTTTAAAATACGTAAGTCGTTTTGTTCATCAAATTTAAGTAGATAACTCATCAGTTGTTTGCATCAGAGCGACAATTTTTGAGATAGTTATTAAAACTGTTTAAAGGTTGTCAAACGTTGTTTCTCGTTGTATATCCTTTAATTCTAGAGTTAAATTGATAAATAACGTGTACGAATTTGTTTAACGCATTTGTTTTGGTTACTCGACGTCTCCGTTCTCGTGTAGCCTACATATTGCGTTTTTTTTTTTAATTTGCTTACCGGGCTAAAGGTTAGCATGTTTAAAATACGTAAGTTGTTTTGTTCAACAAATTTAAGTAGATAACTCATCAGTTGTTTGCATCAGAGCGATAATTTTTGAGATAGTTATTAAAACTGTTTAAAGGTTGTCAAACGTTGTTTCTCGTTGTATATCCTTTAATTCTAGAGTTAAATTGATAAATAACGTGTACGAATTTGTTTAACGCATTTGTTTTGGTTACTCGACGTCTCCGTTCTCGTGTAGCCTACATATTGCGTTTTTTTTTTAATTTGCTTACCGGGCTAAAGGTTAGCATGTTTAAAATACGTAAGTCGTTTTGTTCAACAAATTTAAGTAGATAACTCATCAGTTGTTTGCATCAGAGCGACAATTTTTGAGATAGTTATTAAAACTGTTTAAAGGTTGTCAAACGTTGTTTCTCGTTGTATATCCTTTAATTCTAGAGTTAAATTGATAAATAACGTGTACGAATTTGTTTAACGCATTTGTTTTGGTTACTCGACGTCTCCGTTCTCGTGTAGCCTACATATTGCGTTTTTTTTTTTAATTTGCTTACCGGGCTAAAGGTTAGCATGTTTAAAATACGTAAGTCGTTTTGTTCAACAAATTTGAGTAGATAACTCATCAGTTGTTTGCATCAGAGCGACAATTTTTGAGATAGTTATTAAAACTGTTTAAAGGTTGTCAAACGTTGTTTCTCGTTGTATATCCTTTAATTCTAGAGTTAAATTGATAAATAACGTGTACGAATTTTTTTAACGCATTTGTTTTGGTTACTCGACGTCTCCGTTCTCGTGTAGCCTACATATTGCGTTTTTTTTTTAATTTGCTTACCGGGCTAAAGGTTAGCATGTTTAAAATACGTAAGTCGTTTTGTTCAACAAATTTAAGTAGATAACTCATCAGTTGTTTGCATCAGAGCGACAATTTTTGGGATAGTTATTAAAACTGTTTAAAGGTTGTCAAACGTTGTTTCTCGTTGTATATCCTTTAATTCTAGAGTTAAATTGATAAATAACGTGTACGAATTTGTTTAACGCATTTGTTTTGGTTACTCGACGTCTCCGTTCTCGTGTAGCCTACATATTGCGTTTTTTTTTTAATTTGCTTACCGGGCTAAAGGTTAGCATGTTTAAAATACGTAAGTCGTTTTGTTCAACAAATTTGAGTAGATAACTCATCAGTTGTTTGCATCAGAGCGACAATTTTTGAGATAGTTATTAAAACTGTTTAAAGGTTGTCAAACGTTGTTTCTCGTTGTATATCCTTTAATTCTAGAGTTAAATTGATAAATAACGTGTACGAATTTGTTTAACGCATTTGTTTTGGTTATTCGACGTCTCCGTTCTCGTGTAGCCTACATATTGCGTTTTTTTTTAATTTGCTTACCGGGCTAAAGGTTAGCATGTTTAAAATACGTAAGTTGTTTTGTTCAACAAATTTAAGTAGATAACTCATCAGTTGTTTGCATCAGAGCGATAATTTTTGAGATAGTTATTAAAATTGTTTAAAGGTTGTCAAACGTTGTTTCTCGTTGTATATCCTTTAACTCTAGAGTTAAATTGATAAATAACGTGTACGAATTTGTTTAACGCATTTGTTTTGGTTACTCGACGTCTCCGTTCTCGTGTAGCCTACATATTGCGTTTTTTTTTTAATTTGCTTACCGGGCTAAAGGTTAGCATGTTTAAAATACGTAAGTCGTTTTGTTCATCAAATTTAAGTAGATAACTCATCAGTTGTTTGCATCAGAGCGACAATTGTTGAGATAGTTATTAAAACTGTTTAAAGGTTGTCAAACGTTGTTTCTCGTTGTATATCCTTTAATTCTAGAGTTAAATTGATAAATAACGTGTACGAATTTGTTTAACGCATTTGTTTTGGTTACTCGACGTCTCCGTTCTCGTGTAGCCTACATATTGCGTTTTTTTTTTAATTTGCTTACCGGGCTAAAGGTTAGCATGCTTAAAATACGTAAGTTGTTTTGCTCAACAAATTTAAGTAGATAACTCATCAGTTGTTTGCATCAGAGCGATAATTTTTGAGATAGTTATTAAAATTGTTTAAAGGTTGTGAAACGTTGTTTCTCGTTGTATATCCTTTAATTCTAGAGTTAAATTGATAAATAACGTGTACGAATTTGTTTAACGCATTTGTTTTGGTTACTCGACGTCTCCGTTCTCGTGTAGCCTACATATTGCGTTTTTTTTTAATTTGCTTACCGGGCTAAAGGTTAGCATGCTTAAAATACGTAAGTTGTTTTGTTCAACAAATTTAAGTAGATAACTCATCAGTTGTTTGCATCAGAGCGATAATTTTTGAGATAGTTATTAAAACTGTTTAAAGGTTGTCAAACGTTGTTTCTCGCTGTATATCCTTTAATTCTAGAGTTAAATTGATAAATAACGTGTACGAATTTGTTTAACGCATTTGTTTTGGTTACTCGACGTCTCCGTTCTCGTGTAGCCTACATATTGCGTTTTTTTTTTAATTTGCTTACCGGGCTAAAGGTTAGCATGCTTAAAATACGTAAGTTGTTTTGTTCAACAAATTTAAGTAGATAACTCATCAGTTGTTTGCATCAGAGCGATAATTTTTGAGATAGTTATTAAAACTGTTTAAAGGTTGTCAAACGTTGTTTCTCGTTGTATATCCTTTAATTCTAGAGTTAAATTGATAAATAACGTGTACGAATTTGTTTAACGCATTTGTTTTGGTTACTCGACGTCTCCGTTCTCGTGTAGCCTACATATTGCGTTTTTTTTTTAATTTGCTTACCGGGCTAAAGGTTAGCATGCTTAAAATACGTAAGTTGTTTTGTTCAACAAATTTAAGTAGATAACTCATCAGTTGTTTGCATCAGAGCGATAATTTTTGAGATAGTTATTAAAACTGTTTAAAGGTTGTCAAACGTTGTTTCTCGTTGTATATCCTTTAATTCTAGAGTTAAATTGATAAATAACGTGTACGAATTTGTTTAACGCATTTGTTTTGGTTACTCGACGTCTCCGTTCTCGTGTAGCCTACATATTGCGTTTTTTTTTTAATTTGCTTACCGGGCTAAAGGTTAGCATGCTTAAAATACGTAAGTTGTTTTGTTCAACAAATTTAAGTAGATAACTCATCAGTTGTTTGCATCAGAGCGATAATTTTTGAGATAGTTATTAAAACTGTTTAAAGGTTGTCAAACGTTGTTTCTCGTTGTATATCCTTTAATTCTAGAGTTAAATTGATAAATAACGTGTACGAATTTGTTTAACGCATTTGTTTTGGTTACTCGACGTCTCCGTTCTCGTGTAGCCTACATATTGCGTTTTTTTTTTAATTTGCTTACCGGGCTAAAGGTTAGCATGTTTAAAATACGTAAGTCGTTTTGTTCATCAAATTTAAGTAGATAACTCATCAGTTGTTTGCATCAGAGCGACAATTTTTGAGATAGTTATTAAAACTGTTTAAAGGTTGTCAAACGTTGTTTCTCGTTGTATATCCTTTAATTCTAGAGTTAAATTGATAAATAACGTGTACGAATTTGTTTAACGCATTTGTTTTGGTTACTCGACGTCTCCGTTCTCGTGTAGCCTACATATTGCGTTTTTTTTTTTTAATTTGCTTACCGGGCTAAAGGTTAGCATGTTTAAAATACGTAAGTTGTTTTGTTCAACAAATTTAAGTAGATAACTCATCAGTTGTTTGCATCAGAGCGATAATTTTTGAGATAGTTATTAAAACTGTTTAAAGGTTGTCAAACGTTGTTTCTCGTTGTATATCCTTTAATTCTAGAGTTAAATTGATAAATAACGTGTACGAATTTGTTTAACGCATTTGTTTTGGTTACTCGACGTCTCCGTTCTCGTGTAGCCTACATATTGCGTTTTTTTTTTAATTTGCTTACCGGGCTAAAGGTTAGCATGTTTAAAATACGTAAGTCGTTTTGTTCAACAAATTTAAGTAGATAACTCATCAGTTGTTTGCATCAGAGCGACAATTTTTGAGATAGTTATTAAAACTGTTTAAAGGTTGTCAAACGTTGTTTCTCGTTGTATATCCTTTAATTCTAGAGTTAAATTGATAAATAACGTGTACGAATTTGTTTAACGCATTTGTTTTGGTTACTCGACGTCTCCGTTCTCGTGTAGCCTACATATTGCGTTTTTTTTTTTAATTTGCTTACCGGGCTAAAGGTTAGCATGTTTAAAATACGTAAGTCGTTTTGTTCAACAAATTTGAGTAGATAACTCATCAGTTGTTTGCATCAGAGCGACAATTTTTGAGATAGTTATTAAAACTGTTTAAAGGTTGTCAAACGTTGTTTCTCGTTGTATATCCTTTAATTCTAGAGTTAAATTGATAAATAACGTGTACGAATTTTTTTAACGCATTTGTTTTGGTTACTCGACGTCTCCGTTCTCGTGTAGCCTACATATTGCGTTTTTTTTTTAATTTGCTTACCGGGCTAAAGGTTAGCATGTTTAAAATACGTAAGTCGTTTTGTTCAACAAATTTAAGTAGATAACTCATCAGTTGTTTGCATCAGAGCGACAATTTTTGGGATAGTTATTAAAACTGTTTAAAGGTTGTCAAACGTTGTTTCTCGTTGTATATCCTTTAATTCTAGAGTTAAATTGATAAATAACGTGTACGAATTTGTTTAACGCATTTGTTTTGGTTACTCGACGTCTCCGTTCTCGTGTAGCCTACATATTGCGTTTTTTTTTTAATTTGCTTACCGGGCTAAAGGTTAGCATGTTTAAAATACGTAAGTCGTTTTGTTCAACAAATTTGAGTAGATAACTCATCAGTTGTTTGCATCAGAGCGACAATTTTTGAGATAGTTATTAAAACTGTTTAAAGGTTGTCAAACGTTGTTTCTCGTTGTATATCCTTTAATTCTAGAGTTAAATTGATAAATAACGTGTACGAATTTGTTTAACGCATTTGTTTTGGTTATTCGACGTCTCCGTTCTCGTGTAGCCTACATATTGCGTTTTTTTTTAATTTGCTTACCGGGCTAAAGGTTAGCATGTTTAAAATACGTAAGTTGTTTTGTTCAACAAATTTAAGTAGATAACTCATCAGTTGTTTGCATCAGAGCGATAATTTTTGAGATAGTTATTAAAATTGTTTAAAGGTTGTCAAACGTTGTTTCTCGTTGTATATCCTTTAACTCTAGAGTTAAATTGATAAATAACGTGTACGAATTTGTTTAACGCATTTGTTTTGGTTACTCGACGTCTCCGTTCTCGTGTAGCCTACATATTGCGTTTTTTTTTTAATTTGCTTACCGGGCTAAAGGTTAGCATGTTTAAAATACGTAAGTCGTTTTGTTCATCAAATTTAAGTAGATAACTCATCAGTTGTTTGCATCAGAGCGACAATTGTTGAGATAGTTATTAAAACTGTTTAAAGGTTGTCAAACGTTGTTTCTCGTTGTATATCCTTTAATTCTAGAGTTAAATTGATAAATAACGTGTACGAATTTGTTTAACGCATTTGTTTTGGTTATTCGACGTCTCCGTTCTCGTGTAGCCTACATATTGCGTTTTTTTTTAATTTGCTTACCGGGCTAAAGGTTAGCATGTTTAAAATACGTAAGTTGTTTTGTTCAACAAATTTAAGTAGATAACTCATCAGTTGTTTGCATCAGAGCGATAATTTTTGAGATAGTTATTAAAATTGTTTAAAGGTTGTCAAACGTTGTTTCTCGTTGTATATCCTTTAATTCTAGAGTTAAATTGATAAATAACGTGTACGAATTTGTTTAACGCATTTGTTTTGGTTACTCGACGTCTCCGTTCTCGTGTAGCCTACATATTGCGTTTTTTTTTAATTTGCTTACCGGGCTAAAGGTTAGCATGTTTAAAATACGTAAGTCGTTTTGTTCAACAAATTTGAGTAGATAACTCATCAGTTGTTTGCATCAGAGCGATAATTTTTGAGATAGTTATTAAAACTGTTTAAAGGTTGTCAAACGTTGTTTCTCGTTGTATATCCTTTAATTCTAGAGTTAAATTGATAAATAACGTGTACGAATTTGTTTAACGCATTTGTTTTGGTTACTCGACGTCTCCGTTCTCGTGTAGCCTACATATTGCGTTTTTTTTTTTAATTTGCTTAGCGGGCTAAAGGTTAGCATGTGTCACGTAACCTCTATCCAACACTAAAAATGCCATTGTAATACGACCCTGATCTAAACCCAAGACAACCCTACATACGCTACAACGATCAGAAACGAAAGGAGAGTCGTGTAGTAGCCGCCGTGAAGAAAAGTTGAACCTTCAGCAATCAACGATCATACATTTTTCAATAAACATATATTTGACTAAAATATTATTCATTAAACTCTGTGAATTCTTTTAAAAGTTAATTAAAAACGCAAACTAATATTATCCACGCTTACATGCGTAGCCATCCATGAATTCAGTGTTACTTTATTTTAATACGTGAATAGGTGTGTGGTAAGGTAAGTGCGAAAACTACTACATGACAATTATTCAGAAGTAGGGATCGAACTCCCCTTCAAACGCAAACGTTTAAGAAAATAAGAAAAAATGCTTTTCGTATAAGTGAAGTGAAGTGCTGTAGTGAAAAGTCCGATAATTGCATATATAAGATTATATGTACAAACGTTAAGCATGTGCGAAATGCTATAAAACGAATATACATATGTACGTATATACATATGTATTTGTGATTGAGACTCCCATGAACGTTTGCATGTGAGACTTGCAAAAAAACGTTTCAAATCGTATATTTATGCTGTTGTGGGCATACGCTTTGTCCATCGCGAATGCAGTTTTGTCGTGCGCGATTTGAAATAACGTCGGTATGTATCCGAACTTTTGGAAGTAGCAGCGTTTAAGCTACAAAACGAATTTGGCCAAAGTTAAATCGGTTAATTTAAACAAATTTTCACTACACGCATATTCGTGCATAATAAATAAATGTATGTAAAGAAAAAAGACGACCTTACCACACGTTATACCACACGTTAAAATAAGTTAGAGAGAACCAAATAGTGCTTTTGTACGAATGAAGTTAAAGCAAACGACGAAATTAAGAGCAAACGATAAAACTGAAGTAAAAGCGTGCGATCTCTTTTACATTCTCATATGAAAGAAAAAATTCTAATAAGATTTTGTGCGAATAAGAAAAAACAAACGAAACAAAACTAAAAAGAGAAATTGATTATCAGAGTAATAGTGTTCACTCTGTTTAATAAGTACATTAGCTACCACGATTGAAAGGGGTTGATTTTACATATTATAATAATCAAAACAAAAGTGCAAAATGTCTTTACGAAAAATGAAGGTGCAAGAATTGAAAAACGAATGTAAAAAATTTGGTTTGTCTACGTCCGGACGGAAAAACGAATTATTAGAACGTTTAATGCAGCATATGAATGGTGAAAATAATGAAAGCGATGAAGAAACGTTAATGCAAAACGATTTATCGGTAATACAGCGCGTTTCTAATTTAGAAAGGACAATAGCGGAATTGCATTTGCAATTATCAACTCCAAGACCGAACGCCGTTTCAAGAAATTTGGAGCGTATAATATCGTCGTCTCCTGTACCAGCAGTGTACACTACCGCGTCAAATTGTATACCACCACGTACCACACAAGCCATTCCTTCGCAATGGGAATCGGCAAATACTGGTTATGCAACAAGTGCTGTGCCAAATCAAAATATACGAAATAATGCAATATATACCAGTGTGCCAGTGTCATACGGCAACGTGCGTAATGCTGTGCCACCACAAAATGTGCCATATGCTTATGGGCATTACACTCCCGGTTTATATAACAATTCGCCTTATCAAAGTCATATTCGTGACATAATTGAGCTGTTGCCAATTTTTGATCCGACTTCAGATAAATCGTTGAATTCGCGACAATTTGTTAAACGAGTAGAACTATTGAAAGAAACGTACCAATGGACTGAAAGTGTTTTACTTTTTGCATTACAACAAAAAATGCGTGGTTCAGCCAAATTGTGGATCGACGCGCAACAATGCGTTTTTGTTTCGTGGCCACAATTTGTGAACAAGTTTTTATTAGATTTTCCGCATATCGACAACGAAGCCGACGTGCATTTAAAAATGTCTCAAACGAAACGTCAAAACGCGGAGACACCGACGGAATATTATTATCGAATGTTGGCGCTCGGTACAAAAGGTGGACTACCGGAGCCCTGTATTGTGCGCCATATTGTTAATGGGATTAACGATATCGATTTAAAGAGAAAAATATCTAACGAATATAAGTGTTGTCAAGACTTACTCCGTGATATAGTAAGCTATTGCATTTATAATGAACCAAAGACAATTGAAAAGAAAACGAAAAACTTTGTGCAACTGGCGCGAAATAATACGAATACGCGTGAATCGAATATAAACGAAAACAAACAAAAGACAACGCCGCGTGTAAAGGTAGCATTGGAAAATGTAAAGTGCTATAATTGTGCAAAATTCGGGGATTATTCTACTAATTGTCCAGAGCCGCAGAAAAAGCCACGTTGTGCTAATTGCAATCGTACGTCGCATACTACCGATAAGTGTCCATCAAAGACAAAAGATATAAATAAAATTTTAGAAAATACAATGCGGTGTGAAAAATCTGAAAATATCATAAAAATTATTTTAGTAAACGGACAGGAAACGAAATCCATCGTGGATCCGGGTAGTACATGTACTCTAATAAAAAAATCATTCGCCGAAGAAGTAGGAGTGTGTGAAGAATATAACACCAAACTACACGGTTTTGCGGGTGGTGAATACGTTTGCTCGGGAAAAGTAAGAGTTCCTCTTGTGATCGATAACAATAAAATTGTTTCTGACTTACTAATAGTTGACTATAATTTAATTAAAGAAAATGTGCTTTTGGGTAAAGATGTTTTATGTCGCGCTGATAAACGATTAGTTATCGAAGGTGACAAATGAACAATTGAACGTATACAATTGATTAACGCGTGCGGCGATTTAAACGAAAATGAACGTAAAACGCTTGATAAACTTTTAAACAATTACGGCGATGTATTCGCGAATAATGTTTCCGAAATTGGAAAATGTGCTATTGCCAAAATGAATATTAAAGTGAATAATGACGTACCTATATGTCTCAAACCGTATCGCGTGCCGTTCGCGAAAAGAACTATAATTACGAAAATAATCTCGGAATTACTCGAAAACGATATTATACGTCAAAGTGAATCGCCATACTCTTCACCGGTCGTGCTCGTTGACAAGAAGAGTGGTGATCATCGGTTATGCATTGATTATAGATGTTTAAATAAAATAACCATTAAACAACCGTTTCCCATGCCGAACATGGAAGAGCAGTTTGCTCAGTTAGCCGGTAATACATATTTCACAACCCTCGATTTAAGAATGGGGTACCACCAGATCGAAATTGAAGAAAATTCAAAAAAATTTACCGCGTTTGTTACGACAGAGGGACATTATGAATTTAATAGAATGCCCTTTGGTCTCGTCAATGCGCCAGCTGTGTTTCAGTGCGTAATGAACAATATAGTGTCGAAAATGCCAGCAAACGAAGTGTTTGTGTATTTAGATGACGTGATAATACCGAGCAAAACGGTTGAAGAAGGACTAAATCGATTGCGAAAATTTTTTATTTTGTTAAGAGAAGCAAATCTCACGTTACGCATCGACAAATGCAAATTTTTAGAAAAGAAAATCGAGCATTTGGGACATGTTATAGATGAAAATGGAATCACACCGGGTAAGACAAAAATTAACGCTATATTAAATTTTCCGAAACCCAAAAATATAACAGAAGTAAGAAGATTCCTTGGCCTTACAGGATTCTTCCGTAAGTTTGTTGAAAACTATTCCCTAATCGCTAAACCTTTAACAAAACTTTTGCACAAAGAAAATGTTGACAATTCTGTCTGGGGGGAAAACCAACAAAACGCGTTCACGACGCTCATTAAAATATTAGCAGCTGAGCCTATCCTCGCATTATACGACATTAATTCTCAACATGAAGTTCATACAGATGCAAGCAGCGTAGGGCTTGCAGGCGTGTTATTGCAGTCGTCAGACGGGAAAAATTGGAAACCAGTTTTTTCTTATAGTCGTCATTGTACCGCTAGCGAAAGTAAATGTCACAGCTATGAACTCGAAGTTCTAGCTGTTGTAGAAACTTTAGAGCGATTCCGAATATACCTATTAGTTAAGCGTTTCCGTGTAGTAACAGATTGCTCTGCTATTGCACACGTTAAAGAAAACAAGGAGCTTAAGCCAAAAATTGCTCGATGGTGGCTTAAGCTACTTGAATACGATTTCGAATGTGTTCATCGTCAGGGTTCTCTACTTCAACATGTTGATGCGCTTAGCCGCATGCCAAACGAACCCAGTAGGGAAATTGAACCAGCCGGGTTAGTACTGAAAGTAACCGCAAACGTGGAGGATTGGTTGCTAACGATGCAATTACAGGATGAAAAATTGCACAACATTATATCTGTGTTGAACGGTACAAATAAAGCTGCTGAAGCGAATCAAATTAAACTAGAATATCAACTTCAAAATCATCGACTTTACCGAAAACAGCCAGACGGACTTAAGTTTGTAGTGCCAAAAGCTGTACGGTGGCGTATATTACAATACTGTCATGACAAAGTAGGGCACCAAGCAGTAGAAAAAACGTTAGAGCGCCTTAAGCAGGCGTATTGGTTTCCGCAAATGCGAAAATATGTAAAGCAATATATTTCCGCATGTGTCGATTGCTGCTATAAGAAACAACGCTCAGGAAAAACCGAAGGTAGTCTACATTACAGCGAAGTTAAACCTATTCCTTTTTATCGAATACATATCGACCACATGGGTCCATTTGTGAAAAGTAAACGTGGAAATTGCTACGTACTCGCGATTTCGGATTCATTTAGTAAATTTCTCATAGTTAAAGCTGTTCGAGATACAAAAACGATTCACGTACTTAAAACACTCAACGAAATGACTAGTTACTTTGGACTTCCATCGCAGATCGTATCTGATAGGGGTACGGCGTTCACGTCCAAAGCATTTGAGTCTTATTGCGACAATAACAACATACAACATATAAAAGCCGCAGTGCGCACTCCAAGAGCAAACGGTCAGGTGGAGCGCGCCAACCAGCTTATACTTTCATTTATACGAACAACAACAGAAGAGCCTAAAGACTGGGATTTAACGCTCCGAAACCTGCAATGGTCCGTAAATTCCCAGAAAAATTCAACAACGGGTTTTACCCCGAATCAACTTGTATTTGACTTCAACCTTCGAGATGTTATCCAGAATCAAATTATAGCCGCAATTCAGGATGATATAGAAACAAAACCAACAACGACAATCACCGATAAGCACGAACAAGCCGCAATTAATATAAACAACGAACATGAAAAGTGGAAGCAGAGATTTGATCGAAAACATGCAACACCGAAAATATACGTCGAAAACGATCTCGTCGTCATTGAGAACGAACCATCGTCTGTAGGCGAATCACGAAAACTGGAGCCGAAGTATCGTGGCCCCTATATTATTCGAAAAGTTTTGGGCAACGATAGATACCTCATCGAAGATATACCTGGTTATCAAGTCACGTCAAAGAAATTCTGTTCAGTATACACCGTCGATAAAATCAAACCGTGGTGTAGCACTTGCCCAGAATTAGATATCGACGATTCAAGCGACGAAGACATCGAGGCCGATATCTAGTCAGGAAAGGCCGAGCTGTCACGTAACCTCTATCCAACACTAAAAATGCCATTGTAATACGACCCTGATCTAAACCCAAGACAACCCTACATACGCTACAACGATCAGAAACGAAAGGAGAGTCGTGTAGTAGCCGCCGTGAAGAAAAGTTGAACCTTCAGCAATCAACGATCATACATTTTTCAATAAACATATATTTGACTAAAATATTATTCATTAAACTCTGTGAATTCTTTTAAAAGTTAATTAAAAACGCAAACTAATATTATCCACGCTTACATGCGTAGCCATCCATGAATTCAGTGTTACTTTATTTTAATACGTGAATAGGTGTGTGGTAAGGTAAGTGCGAAAACTACTACATGACACATGTTTAAAATACGTAAGTCGTTTTGTTCAACAAATTTGAGTAGATAACTCATCAGTTGTTTGCATCAGAGCGACAATTTTTGAGATAGTTATTAAAACTGTTTAAAGGTTGTCAAACGTTGTTTCTCGTTGTATATCCTTTAATTCTAGAGTTAAATTGATAAATAACGTGTACGAATTTGTTTAACGCATTTGTTTTGGTTACTCGACGTCTCCGTTCTCATGTAGCCTACATATTGCGTTTTTTTTTTTAATTTGCTTACCGGGCTAAAGGTTAGCATGTTTAAAATACGTAAGTCGTTTTGTTCAACAAATTTAAGTTGATAACTCATCAGTTGTTTGCATCAGAGCGACAATTTGTGAGATAGTTATTAAAACTGTTTAAAGGTTGTCAAACGTTGTTTCTCGTTGTATATCCTCTAATTCTAGAGTTAAATTGATAAATAACGTGTACGAATTTGTTTAACGTATTTGTTTTGGTTACTCGACGTCTCCGTTCTCGTGTAGCCTACATATTGCGTTTTTTTTTTAATTTGCTTACCGGGCTAAAGGTTAGCATGCTTAAAATACGTAAGTCGTTTTGTTCAACAAATTTAAGTAGATAACTCATCAGTTGTTTGCATCAGAGCGATAATTTTTGAGATAGTTATTAAAACTGTTTAAAGGTTGTCAAACGTTGTTTCTCGTTGTATATCCTTTAATTCTAGAGTTAAATTGATAAATAACGTGTACGAATTTGTTTAACGCATTTGTTTTGGTTACTCGACGTCTCCGTTCTCGTGTAGCCTACATATTGCGTTTTTTTTTTTTAATTTGCTTACCGGGCTAAAGGTTAGCATGTTTAAAATACGTATGTCGTTTTGTTCAACAAATTTAAGTAGATAAATCATCAGTTGTTTGCATCAGAGCGACAATTTTTGAGATAGTTATTAAAACTGTTTAAAGGTTGTCAAACGTTGTTTCTCGTTGTATATCCTTTAATTCTAGACTTAAATTGATAAATAACGTGTACGAATTTGTTTAACGCATTTGTTTTGGTTACTCGACGTCTCCGTTCTCGTGTAGCCTACATATTGCGTTTTTTTTTTAATTTGCTTACCGGGCTAAAGGTTAGCATGTTTAAAATACGTAAGTCGTTTTGCTCATGAAATTTAAGTAGATAACTCATCAGTTGTTTGCATCAGAGCGACAATTTTTGAGATAGTTATTAAAACTGTTTAAAGGTTTTCAAACGTTGTTTCTCGTTGTATATCCTTTAATTCTAGAGTTAAATTGATAAATAACGTGTACGAATTTGTTTAACGCATTTGTTTTGGTTACTCGACGTCTCCGTTCTCGTGTAGCCTACATATTGCGTTTTTTTTTTAATTTGCTTACCGGGCTAAAGGTTAGCATGTTTAAAATACGTAAGTCGTTTTGTTCAACAAATTTGAGTAGATAACTCATCAGTTGTTTGCATCAGAGCGACAATTTTTGAGATAGTTATTAAAACTGTTTAAAGGTTGTCAAACGTTGTTTCTCGTTGTATATCCTTTAATTCTAGAGTTAAATTGATAAATAACGTGTACGAATTTGTTTAACGCATTTGTTTTGGTTACTCAACGTCTCCGTTCTCGTGTAGCCTACATATTGCGTTTTTTTTTTTAATTTGCTTACCGGGCTAAAGGTTAGCATGCTTAGAATACGTAAGTCGTTTTGTTCAACAAATTTAAGTAGATAACTCATCAGTTGTTTGCATCAGAGCGATAATTTTTGAGATAGTTATTAAAACTGTTTAAAGGTTGTCAAACGTTGTTTCTCGTTGTATATCCTTTAATTCTAGAGTTAAATTGATAAATAACGTGTACGAATTTGTTTAACGCATTTGTTTTGGTTACTCGACGTCTCCGTTCTCGTGTAGCCTACATATTGCGTTTTTTTTTTTTAATTTGCTTACCGGGCTAAAGGTTAGCATGTTTAAAATACGTAAGTCGTTTTGTTCAACAAATTTAAGTAGATAACTCATCAGTTGTTTGCATCAGAGCGATAATTTTTGAGATAGTTATTAAAACTGTTTAAAGGTTGTCAAACGTTGTTTCTCGTTGTATATCCTTTAATTCTAGAGTTAAATTGATAAATAACGTGTACGAATTTGTTTAACGCATTTGTTTTGGTTACTCGACGTCTCCGTTCTCGTGTAGCCTACATATTGCGTTTTTTTTTTAATTTGCTTACCGGGCTAAAGGTTAGCATGCTTAAAATATGTAAGTCGTTTTGTTCAACAAATTTAAGTAGATAACTCATCAGTTGTTTGCATCAGAGCGGCAATTTTTGAGATAGTTATTAAAACTGTTTAAAGGTTGTCAAACGTTGTTTCTCGTTGTATATCCTTTAATTCTAGAGTTAAATTGATAAATAACGTGTACGAATTTGTTTAACGCATTTGTTTTGGATACTCGACGTCTCCGTTCTCGTGTAGCCTACATATTGCGTTTTTTTTTTAATTTGCTTACCGGGCTAAAGGTTAGCATGTTTAAAATACGTAAGTCGTTTTGTTCATCAAATTTAAGTAGATAACTCATCAGTTGTTTGCATCAGAGCGATAATTTTTGAGATAGTTATTAAAACTGTTTAAAGGTTGTCAAACGTTGTTTCTCAATGTATGTCCTTTAATTCTAGAGTTAATTTGATAAATAACGTGTACGAATTTGTTTAACGTATTTGTTTTGGTTACTCGACGTCTCCGTTCTCGTGTAGCCTACATATTGCGTTTTTTTTTTAATTTGCTTACCGAGCTAAAGGTTAGCATGTTTAAAATACGTAAGTCGTTTTGTTCAACAAATTTAAGTAGATAACTCATCAGTTGTTTGCATCAGAGCGACAATTTTTGAGATAGTTATTAAAACTGTTTAAAGGTTGTCAAACGTTGTTTCTCGTTGTATATCCTTTAATTCTAGAGTTAAATTGATAAATAACGTGTACGAATTTGTTTAACGCATTTGTTTTGGTTACTCGACGTCTCCGTTCTCGTGTAGCCTACATATTGCGTTTTTTTTTTTTAATTTGCTTACCGGGCTAAAGGTTAGCATGTTTAAAATACGTAAGTCGTTTTGTTCATCAAATTTAAGTAGATAACTCATCAGTTGTTTGCATCAGAGCGATAACTTTTGAGATAGTTATTAAAACTGTTTAAATGTTGTCAAACGTTATTTCTCGTTGTATATCCTTTAATTCTAGAGTTAAATTGATAAATAACGTGTACGAATTTGTTTAACGCATTTGTTTTGGTTACTCGACGTCTCCGTTCTCGTGTAGCCTACATATTGCGTTTTTTTTTAATTTGCTTACCGGGCTAAAGGTTAGCATGCTTAAAATACGTAAGTCGTTTTGTTCAACAAATTTAAGTAGATAACTCATCAGTTGTTTGCATAAGAGCGACAATTTTGGAGATAGTTATTATTAAAACTGTTTAAAGGTTGTCAAACGTTGTTTCTCGTTGTATATCCTTTAATTCTAGAGTTAATTTGATAAATAACGTGTACGAATTTGTTTAACGTATTTGTTTTGGTTACTCGACGTCTCCGTTCTCGTGTAGCCTACATATTGCGTTTTTTTTTTTAATTTGCTTACCGAGCTAAAGGTTAGCATGTTTAAAATACGTAAGTCGTTTTGTTCAACAAATTTAAGTAGATAACTCATCAGTTGTTTGCATCAGAGCGACAATTTTTGAGATAGTTATTAAAACTGTTTAAAGGTTGTCAAACGTTGTTTCTCGTTGTATATCCTTTAATTCTAGAGTTAAATTGATAAATAACGTGTACGAATTTGTGTAACGCATTTGTTTTGGTTACTCGACGTCTCCGTTCTCGTGTAGCCTACATATTGCGTGTTTTTTTTTTTTTAATTTGCTTACCGGGCTAAAGGTTAGCATGTTTAAAATACGTAAATCGTTTTGTTCATCAAATTTAAGTAGATAACTCATCAGTTGTTTGCATCAGAGCGACAATTTTTGAGATAGTTATTAAAACTACTGTTTATAGGTTGTCCAACGTTGTTTTCTCGTTGTATATCCTTTAATTCTAGAGTTAAATTGATAAATAACGTGTACGAATTTGTTTAACGTATTTGTTTTGGTTACTCGACGTCTCCGTTCTCGTGTAGCCTACATATTGCGTTTTTTTTTTAATTTGCTTACCGGGCTAAAGGTTAGCATGCTTAAAATACGTAAGTCGTTTTGTTCAACAAATTTAAGTAGATAACTCATCAGTTGTTTGCATAAGAGCGACAATTTTTGAGATAGTTATTAAAACTGTTTAAAGGTTGTCAAACGTTGTTTCTCGTTGTATATCCTTTAATTCTAGAGTTAAATTGATAAATAACGTGTACGAATTTGTTTTAACGCATTTGTTTTGGTTACTCGACGTCTCCGTTCTCGTGTAGCCTACATATTGCGTTTTTTTTTTAATTTGCTTACCGGGCTAAAGGTTAGCATGCTTAAAATACATAAGTCGTTTTGTTCAACAAATTTAAGTAGATAACTCATCAGTTGTTTGCATCAGAGCGATAATTTTTGAGATAGTTATTAAAACTGTTTAAAGAATGTCAAACGTTGTTTCTCGTTGTATATCCTTTAATTCTAGAGTTAAATTGATAAATAACGTGTACGAATTTGTTTAACGCATTTGTTTTGGTTACTCGACGTCTCCGTTCTCGTGTAGCCTACATATTGTTGCGTTTTTTTTTTAATTTGCTTACCGGGCTAAAGGTTAGCATGTTTAAAAAACGTAAGTCGTTTTGTTCAACAAATTTAAGTAGATAACTCATCAGTTGTTTGCATCAGAGCGATAATTTTTGAGACAGTTATTAAAACTGTTTAAAGGTTGTCAAATTTTGTTTCTCGTTGTATATCCTTTAATTCTAGAGTTAAATTGATAAATAACGTGTACGAATTTGTTTAACGCATTTGTTTTGGTTACTCGACGTCTCCGTTCTCGTGTAGCCTACATATTGCGTTTTTTTTTAATTTGCTTACCGGGCTAAAGGTTAGCATGTTTAAAATACGTAAGTCGTTTTGTTCAACAAATTTAAGTAGATAACTCATGAGTTGTTTGCATCAGAGCGATAATTTTTGAGATAGTTATTAAAACTGTTTAAAGGTTGTCAAACGTTGTTTCTCGTTGTATATCCTTTAATTCTAGAGTTAAATTGATAAATAACGTGTACGAATTTGTTTAACGCATTTGTTTTGGTTACTCGACGTCTCCGTTCTCGTGTAGCCTACATATTGCGTTTTTTTTTTAAATTTGCTTACCGGGCTAAAGGTTAGCATGTTTAAAATACGTAAGTCGTTTTGTTCATCAAATTTAAGTAGATAACTCATCAGTTGTTTGCATCAGAGCGACAATTTTTGAGATAGTTATTAAAACTGTTTAAAGGTTGTCAAACGTTGTTTCCTCGTTGTATATCCTTTAATTCTAGAGTTAAGTTGATAAATAACGTGTACGAATTTGTTTAACGCATTTGTTTTGGTTACTCGACGTCGACGAGGTTAGCATGCTTAAAATACGTAAGTCGTTTTGTTCATCAAATTTAAGTAGATAACTCATCAGTTGTTTGCATCAGAGCGATAATTTTTGAGATAGTTATTAAAACTGTTAAAAGGTTGTCAAACGTTGTTTCTCGTTGTATATCCTTTAATTCTAGAGTTAAATTGATAAATAACGTGTACGAATTTGTTTAACGCATTTGTTTTGGTTACTCGACGTCTCCGTTCTCGTGTAGCCTACATATGGCGTTTTTTTTTTTTAATTTGCTTACCGGGCTAAAGGTTAGCATGTTTAAAATACGTAAGTCGTTTTGTTCAACAAAGTTAAGTAGATAACTCATCAGTTGTTTGCATCAGAGCGACAATTTTTGAGATAGTTATTAAAACTGTTTAAAGGTTGTCAAACGTTGTTTCTCGTTGTATATCCTTTAATTCTAGAGTTAAATTGATAAATAACGTGTACGAATTTGTTTAACGCATTTGTTTTGGTTACTCGACGTCTCCGTTCTCGTGTAGCCTACATATTGCGTTTTTTTTTTTTAATTTGCTTACCGGGCTAAAGGTTAGCATGTTTAAAATACGTAAGTCGTTTTTGTTCATCAAATTTAAGTAGATAACTCATCAGTTGTTTGCATCAGAGCGATAACTTTTGAGATAGTTATTAAAACTGTTTAAATGTTGTCAAACGTTGTTTCTCGTTGTATATCCTTTAATTCTAGAGTTAAATTGATAAATAACGTGTACGAATTTGTTTAACGCATTTGTTTTGGTTACTCGACGTCTCCGTTCTCGTGTAGCCTACATATTGCGTTTTTTTTTAATTTGCTTACCGGGCTAAAGGTTAGCATGCTTAAAATACGTAAGTCGTTTTGTTCAACAAATTTAAGTAGATAACTCATCAGTTGTTTGCATAAGAGCGACAATTTTTGATGATAGTTATTATTAAAACTGTTTAAAGGTTGTCAAACGTTGTTTCTCGTTGTATATCCTTTAATTCTAGAGTTAATTTGATAAATAACGTGTACGAATTTGTTTAACGTATTTGTTTTGGTTACTCGACGTCTCCGTTCTCGTGTAGCCTACATATTGCGTTTTTTTTTTAATTTGCTTACCGAGCTAAAGGTTAGCATGTTTAAAATACGTAAGTCGTTTTGTTAAAAAAATTTAAGTAGATAACTCATCAGTTGTTTGCATCAGAGCGACAATTTTTGAGATAGTTATTAAAACTGTTTAAAGGTTGTCAAACGTTGTTTCTCGTTGTATATCCTTTAATTCTAGAGTTAAATTGATAAATAACGTGTACGAATTTGTGTAACGCATTTGTTTTGGTTACTCGACGTCTCCGTTCTCGTGTAGCCTACATATTGCGTTTTTTTTTTTTTAATTTGCTTACCGGGCTAAAGGTTAGCATGTTTAAAATACGTAAATCGTTTTGTTCATCAAATTTAAGTAGATAACTCATCAGTTGTTTGCATCAGAGCGACAATTTTTGAGATAGTTATTAAAACTGTTTATAGGTTGTCCAACGTTGTTTCTCGTTGTATATCCTTTAATTCTAGAGTTAAATTGATAAATAACGTGTACGAATTTGTTTAACGTATTTGTTTTGGTTACTCGACGTCTCCGTTCTCGTGTAGCCTACATATTGCGTTTTTTTTTAATTTGCTTACCGGGCTAAAGGTTAGCATGCTTAAAATACGTAAGTCGTTTTGTTCAACAAATTTAAGTAGATAACTCATCAGTTGTTTGCATAAGAGCGACAATTTTTGAGATAGTTATTAAAACTGTTTAAAGGTTGTCAAACGTTGTTTCTCGTTGTATATCCTTTAATTCTAGAGTTAAATTGATAAATAACGTGTACGAATTTGTTTAACGCATTTGTTTTGGTTACTCGACGTCTCCGTTCTCGTGTAGCCTACATATTGCGTTTTTTTTTTTAATTTGCTTACCGGGCTAAAGGTTAGCATGCTTAAAATACATAAGTCGTTTTGTTCAACAAATTTAAGTAGATAACTCATCAGTTGTTTGCATCAGAGCGATAATTTTTGAGATAGTTATTAAAACTGTTTAAAGAATGTCAAACGTTGTTTCTCGTTGTATATCCTTTAATTCTAGAGTTAAATTGATAAATAACGTGTACGAATTTGTTTAACGCATTTGTTTTGGTTACTCGACGTCTCCGTTCTCGTGTAGCCTACATATTGCGTTTTTTTTTTAATTTGCTTACCGGGCTAAAGGTTAGCATGTTTAAAAAACGTAAGTCGTTTTGTTCAACAAATTTAAGTAGATAACTCATCAGTTGTTTGCATCAGAGCGATAATTTTTGAGACAGTTATTAAAACTGTTTAAAGGTTGTCAAATGTTGTTTCTCGTTGTATATCCTTTAATTCTAGAGTTAAATTGATAAATAACGTGTACGAATTTGTTTAACGCATTTGTTTTGGTTACTCGACGTCTCCGTTCTCGTGTAGCCTACATATTGCGTTTTTTTTTAATTTGCTTACCGGGCTAAAGGTTAGCATGTTTAAAATACGTAAGTCGTTTTGTTCAACAAATTTAAGTAGATAACTCATGAGTTGTTTGCATCAGAGCGATAATTTTTGAGATAGTTATTAAAACTGTTTAAAGGTTGTCAAACGTTGTTTCTCGTTGTATATCCTTTAATTCTAGAGTTAAATTGATAAATAACGTGTACGAATTTGTTTAACGCATTTGTTTTGGTTACTCGACGTCTCCGTTCTCGTGTAGCCTACATATTGCGTTTTTTTTTTAATTTGCTTACCGGGCTAAAGGTTAGCATGTTTAAAATACGTAAGTCGTTTTGTTCATCAAATTTAAGTAGATAACTCATCAGTTGTTTGCATCAGAGCGACAATTTTTGAGATAGTTATTAAAACTGTTTAAAGGTTGTCAAACGTTGTTTCTCGTTGTATATCCTTTAATTCTAGAGTTAAGTTGATAAATAACGTGTACGAATTTGTTTAACGCATTTGTTTTGGTTACTCGACGTTGACGAGGTTAGCATGCTTAAAATACGTAAGTCGTTTTGTTCATCAAATTTAAGTAGATAACTCATCAGTTGTTTGCATCAGAGCGATAATTTTTGAGATAGTTATTAAAACTGTTAAAAGGTTGTCAAACGTTGTTTCTCGTTGTATATCCTTTAATTCTAGAGTTAAATTGATAAATAACGTGTACGAATTTGTTTAACGCATTTGTTTTGGTTACTCGACGTCTCCGTTCTCGTGTAGCCTACATATTGCGTTTTTTTTTTTAATTTGCTTACCGGGCTAAAGGTTAGCATGTTTAAAATACGTAAGTCGTTTTGTTCAACAAATTTAAGTAGATAACTCATCAGTTGTTTGCATCAGAGCGACAATTTTTGAGATAGTTATTAAAACTGTTTAAAGGTTGTCAAACGTTGTTTCTCGTTGTATATCCTTTAATTCTAGAGTTAAATTGATAAATAACGTGTACGAATTTGTTTAACGCATTTGTTTTGGTTACTCGACGTCTCCGTTCTCGTGTAGCCTACATATTGCGTTTTTTTTTTAATTTGCTTACCGGGCTAAAGGTTAGCATGTTTAAAATACGTAAGTCGTTTTGTTCATCAAATTTAAGTAGATAACTCATCAGTTGTTTGCATCAGAGCGATAATTTTTGAGATAGTTACTAAAACTGTTTAAAGGTTGTCAAACGTTGTTTCTCGTTGTATATCCTTTAATTCTAGAGTTAAATTGATAAATAACGTGTACGAATTTGTTTAACGTATTTGTTTTGGTTACTCGACGTCTCCGTTCTCGTGTAGCCTACATATTGCGTTTTTTTTTAATTTGCTTACCGGACTAAAGGTTAGCATGTTTAAAATACGTAAGTCGTTTTGTTCAACAAATTTAAGTAGATAACTCATCAGTTGTTTGCATCAGAGCGACAATTTTTGAGATAGTTATTAAAACTGTTTAAAGGTTGTCAAACGTTGTTTCTCGTTGTATATCCTTTAATTCTAGAGTTAAATTGATAAATAACGTGTACGAATTTGTTTAACGCATTTGTTTTGGTTACTCGACGTCTCCGTTCTCGTGTAGCCTACATATTGCGTTTTTTTTTTTTAATTTGCTTACCGGGCTAAAGGTTAGCATGTTTAAAATACGTAAGTCGTTTTGTTCATCAAATTTAAGTAGATAACTCATCAGTTGTTTGCATCAGAGCGATAATTTTTGAGATAGTTATTAAAACTGTTTAAAGGTTGTCAAACGTTGTTTCTCGTTGTATATCCTTTAATTCTAGAGTTAAATTGATAAATAACGTGTACGAATTTGTTTAACGCATTTGTTTTGGTTACTCGACGTCTCCGTTCTCGTGTAGCCTACATTTTGCGTTTTTTTTTTAATTTGCTTACCGGGCTAAAAGTTAGCATGTTTAAAATACGTAAGTCGTTTTGTTCATCAAATTTAAGTAGATAACTCATCAGTTGTTTGCATCAGAGCGACAATTTTTGAGATAGTTATTAAAACTGTTTAAAGGTTGTCAAACGTTGTTTCTCGTTGTATATCCTTTAATTCTAGAGTTAAATTGATAAATAACGTGTACGAATTTGTTTAACGCATTTGTTTTGGTTACTCGACGTCTCCGTTCTCGTGTAGCCTACATATTGCGTTTTTTTTTTTTAATTTGCTTACCGGGCTAAAGGTTAGCATGTTTAAAATACGTAAGTCGTTTTGTTCATCAAATTTAAGTAGATAACTCATCAGTTGTTTGCATCAGAGCGACAATTTTTGAGATAGTTATTAAAACTGTTTAAAGGTTGTCAAACGTTGTTTCTCGTTGTATATCCTTTAATTCTAGAGTTAAATTGATAAATAACGTGTACGAATTTGTTTAACGCATTTGTTTTGGTTACTCGACGTCTCCGTTCTCGTGTAGCCTACATATTGCGTTTTTTTTTTAATTTGCTTACCGGGCTAAAGGTTAGCATGTTTAAAATACGTAAGTCGTTTTGTTCAACAAATTTGAGTAGATAACTCACCAGTTGTTTGCATCAGAACGACAATTTTTGAGATAGTTATTAAAACTGTTTAAAGGTTGTCAAACGTTGTTTCTCGTTGTATATCCTCTAATTCTAGAGTTAAATTGATAAATAACGTGTACGAATTTGTTTAACGCATTTGTTTTGGTTACTCGACGTCTCCGTTCTCGTGTAGCCTACATATTGCGTTTTTTTTTTTAATTTGCTTACCGGGCTAAAGGTTAGCATGTTTAAAATACGTAAGTCGTTTTGTTCATCAAATTTAAGTAGATAACTCATCAGTTGTTTGCATCAGAGCGACAATTTTTGAGATAGTTATTAAAACTGTTTAAAGGTTGTCAAACGTTGTTTCTCGTTGTATATCCTTTAATTCTAGAGTTAAATTGATAAATAACGTGTACGAATTTGTTTAACGCATTTGTTTTGGTTACTCGACGTCTCCGTTCTCGTGTAGCCTACATATTGCGTTTTTTTTTTAATTTGCTTACCGAGCTAAAGGTTAGCATGTTTAAAATACGTAAGTCGTTTTGTTCAACAAATTTAAGTAGATAACTCATCAGTTGTTTGCATCAGAGCGACAATTTTTGAGATAGTTATTAAAACTGTTTAAAGGTTGTCAAACGTTGTTTCTCGTTGTATATCCTTTAATTCTAGAGTTAAATTGATAAATAACGTGTACGAATTTGTTTAACGCATTTGTTTTGGTTACTCGACGTCTCCGTTCTCGTGTAGCCTACATATTGCGTTTTTTTTTTTAATTTGCTTACCGGGCTAAAGGTTAGCATGTTTAAAATACGTAAGTCGTTTTGTTCATCAAATTTAAGTAGATAACTCATCAGTTGTTTGCATCAGAGCGATAACTTTTGAGATAGTTATTAAAACTGTTTAAATGTTGTCAAACGTTGTTTCTCGTTGTATATCCTTTAATTCTAGAGTTAAATTGATAAATAACGTGTACGAATTTGTTTAACGCATTTGTTTTGGTTACTCGACGTCTCCGTTCTCGTGTAGCCTACATATTGCGTTTTTTTTTAATTTGCTTACCGGGCTAAAGGTTAGCATGCTTAAAATACGTAAGTCGTTTTGTTCAACAAATTTAAGTAGATAACTCATCAGTTGTTTGCATAAGAGCGACAATTTTTGAGATAGTTATTATTAAAACTGTTTAAAGGTTGTCAAACGTTGTTTCTCGTTGTATATCCTTTAATTCTAGAGTTAATTTGATAAATAACGTGTACGAATTTGTTTAACGTATTTGTTTTGGTTACTCGACGTCTCCGTTCTCGTGTAGCCTACATATTGCGTTTTTTTTTTAATTTGCTTACCGAGCTAAAGGTTAGCATGTTTAAAATACGTAAGTCGTTTTGTTCAACAAATTTAAGTAGATAACTCATCAGTTGTTTGCATCAGAGCGACAATTTTTGAGATAGTTATTAAAACTGTTTAAAGGTTGTCAAACGTTGTTTCTCGTTGTATATCCTTTAATTCTAGAGTTAAATTGATAAATAACGTGTACGAATTTGTGTAACGCATTTGTTTTGGTTACTCGACGTCTCCGTTCTCGTGTAGCCTACATATTGCGTTTTTTTTTTTTTAATTTGCTTACCGGGCTAAAGGTTAGCATGTTTAAAATACGTAAATCGTTTTGTTCATCAAATTTAAGTAGATAACTCATCAGTTGTTTGCATCAGAGCGACAATTTTTGAGATAGTTATTAAAACTGTTTATAGGTTGTCCAACGTTGTTTCTCGTTGTATATCCTTTAATTCTAGAGTTAAATTGATAAATAACGTGTACGAATTTGTTTAACGTATTTGTTTTGGTTACTCGACGTCTCCGTTCTCGTGTAGCCTACATATTGCGTTTTTTTTTAATTTGCTTACCGGGCTAAAGGTTAGCATGCTTAAAATACGTAAGTCGTTTTGTTCAACAAATTTAAGTAGATAACTCATCAGTTGTTTGCATAAGAGCGACAATTTTTGAGATAGTTATTAAAACTGTTTAAAGGTTGTCAAACGTTGTTTCTCGTTGTATATCCTTTAATTCTAGAGTTAAATTGATAAATAACGTGTACGAATTTGTTTAACGCATTTGTTTTGGTTACTCGACGTCTCCGTTCTCGTGTAGCCTACATATTGCGTTTTTTTTTTAATTTGCTTACCGGGCTAAAGGTTAGCATGCTTAAAATACATAAGTCGTTTTGTTCAACAAATTTAAGTAGATAACTCATCAGTTGTTTGCATCAGAGCGATAATTTTTGAGATAGTTATTAAAACTGTTTAAAGAATGTCAAACGTTGTTTCTCGTTGTATATCCTTTAATTCTAGAGTTAAATTGATAAATAACGTGTACGAATTTGTTTAACGCATTTGTTTTGGTTACTCGACGTCTCCGTTCTCGTGTAGCCTACATATTGCGTTTTTTTTTTAATTTGCTTACCGGGCTAAAGGTTAGCATGTTTAAAAAACGTAAGTCGTTTTGTTCAACAAATTTAAGTAGATAACTCATCAGTTGTTTGCATCAGAGCGATAATTTTTGAGACAGTTATTAAAACTGTTTAAAGGTTGTCAAATGTTGTTTCTCGTTGTATATCCTTTAATTCTAGAGTTAAATTGATAAATAACGTGTACGAATTTGTTTAACGCATTTGTTTTGGTTACTCGACGTCTCCGTTCTCGTGTAGCCTACATATTGCGTTTTTTTTTAATTTGCTTACCGGGCTAAAGGTTAGCATGTTTAAAATACGTAAGTCGTTTTGTTCAACAAATTTAAGTAGATAACTCATGAGTTGTTTGCATCAGAGCGATAATTTTTGAGATAGTTATTAAAACTGTTTAAAGGTTGTCAAACGTTGTTTCTCGTTGTATATCCTTTAATTCTAGAGTTAAATTGATAAATAACGTGTACGAATTTGTTTAACGCATTTGTTTAACGCATTTGTTTTGGTTACTCGACGTCTCCGTTCTCGTGTAGCTAACATATTGCGTTTTTTTTTTAATTTGCTTACCGGGCTAAAGGTTAGCATGTTTAAAATACGTAAGTCGTTTTGTTCATCAAATTTAAGTAGATAACTCATCAGTTGTTTGCATCAGAGCGACAATTTTTGAGATAGTTATTAAAATTGTTTAAAGGTTGTCAAACGTTGTTTCTCGTTGTATATCCTTTAATTCTAGAGTTAAGTTGATAAATAACGTGTACGAATTTGTTTAACGCATTTGTTTTGGTTACTCGACGTCGACGAGGTTAGCATGCTTAAAATACGTAAGTCGTTTTGTTCATCAAATTTAAGTAGATAACTCATCAGTTGTTTGCATCAGAGCGATAATTTTTGAGATAGTTATTAAAACTGTTAAAAGGTTGTCAAACGTTGTTTCTCGTTGTATATCCTTTAATTCTAGAGTTAAATTGATAAATAACGTGTACGAATTTGTTTAACGCATTTGTTTTGGTTACTCGACGTCTCCGTTCTCGTGTAGCCTACATATTGCGTTTTTTTTTTTAATTTGCTTACCGGGCTAAAGGTTAGCATGTTTAAAATACGTAAGTCGTTTTGTTCAACAAATTTAAGTAGATAACTCATCAGTTGTTTGCATCAGAGCGACAATTTTTGAGATAGTTATTAAAACTGTTTAAAGGTTGTCAAACGTTGTTTCTCGTTCTATATCCTTTAATTCTAGAGTTAAATTGATAAATAACGTGTACGAATTTGTTTAACGCATTTGTTTTGGTTACTCGACGTCTCCGTTCTCGTGTAGCCTACATATTGCGTTTTTTTTTTAATTTGCTTACCGGGCTAAAGGTTAGCATGTTTAAAATACGTAAGTCGTTTTGTTCATCAAATTTAAGTAGATAACTCATCAGTTGTTTGCATCAGAGCGATAATTTTTGAGATAGTTACTAAAACTGTTTAAAGGTTGTCAAACGTTGTTTCTCGTTGTATATCCTTTAATTCTAGAGTTAAATTGATAAATAACGTGTACGAATTTGTTTAACGTATTTGTTTTGGTTACTCGACGTCTCCGTTCTCGTGTAGCCTACATATTGCGTTTTTTTTTAATTTGCTTACCGGACTAAAGGTTAGCATGTTTAAAATACGTAAGTCGTTTTGTTCAACAAATTTAAGTAGATAACTCATCAGTTGTTTGCATCAGAGCGACAATTTTTGAGATAGTTATTAAAACTGTTTAAAGGTTGTCAAACGTTGTTTCTCGTTGTATATCCTTTAATTCTAGAGTTAAATTGATAAATAACGTGTACGAATTTGTTTAACGCATTTGTTTTGGTTACTCGACGTCTCCGTTCTCGTGTAGCCTACATATTGCGTTTTTTTTTTAATTTGCTTACCGGGCTAAAGGTTAGCATGTTTAAAATACGTAAGTCGTTTTGTTCATCAAATTTAAGTAGATAACTCATCAGTTGTTTGCATCAGAGCGATAATTTTTGAGATAGTTATTAAAACTGTTTAAAGGTTGTCAAACGTTGTTTCTCGTTGTATATCCTTTAATTCTAGAGTTAAATTGATAAATAACGTGTACGAATTTGTTTAACGCATTTGTTTTGGTTACTCGACGTCTCCGTTCTCGTGTAGCCTACATATTGCGTTTTTTTTTTAATTTGCTTACCGGGCTAAAGGTTAGCATGTTTAAAATACGTAAGTCGTTTTGTTCATCAAATTTAAGTAGATAACTCATCAGTTGTTTGCATCAGAGCGACAATTTTTGAGATAGTTATTAAAACTGTTTAAAGGTTGTCAAACGTTGTTTCTCGTTGTATATCCTTTAATTCTAGAGTTAAATTGATAAATAACGTGTACGAATTTGTTTAACGCATTTGTTTTGGTTACTCGACGTCTCCGTTCTCGTGTAGCCTACATATTGCGTTTTTTTTTTTAATTTGCTTACCGGGCTAAAGGTTAGCATGTTTAAAATACGTAAGTCGTTTTGTTCATCAAATTTAAGTAGATAACTCATCAGTTGTTTGCATCAGAGCGACAATTTTTGAGATAGTTATTAAAACTGTTTAAAGGTTGTCAAACGTTGTTTCTCGTTGTATATCCTTTAATTCTAGAGTTAAATTGATAAATAACGTGTACGAATTTGTTTAACGCATTTGTTTTGGTTACTCGACGTCTCCGTTCTCGTGTAGCCTACATATTGCGTTTTTTTTTAATTTGCTTACCGGGCTAAAGGTTAGCATGTTTAAAATACGTAAGTCGTTTTGTTCAACAAATTTGAGTAGATAACTCAGCAGTTGTTTGCATCAGAGCGACAATTTTTGAGATAGTTATTAAAACTGTTTAAAGGTTGTCAAACGTTGTTTCTCGTTGTATATCCTTTAATTCTAGAGTTAAATTGATAAATAACGTGTACGAATTTGTTTAACGCATTTGTTTTGGTTACTCGACGTCTCCGTTCTCGTGTAGCCTACATATTGCGTTTTTTTTTTAATTTGCTTACCGGGCTAAAGGTTAGCATGTTTAAAATACGTAAGTCGTTTTGTTCAACAAATTTGAGTAGATAACTCACCAGTTGTTTGCATCAGAACGACAATTTTTGAGATAGTTATTAAAACTGTTTAAAGGTTGTCAAACGTTGTTTCTCGTTGTATATCCTCTAATTCTAGAGTTAAATTGATAAATAACGTGTACGAATTTGTTTAACGCATTTGTTTTGGTTACTCGACGTCTCCGTTCTCGTGTAGCCTACATATTGCGTTTTTTTTTTAATTTGCTTACCGGGCTAAAGGTTAGCATGTTTAAAATACGTAAGTCGTTTTGTTCATCAAATTTAAGTAGATAACTCATCAGTTGTTTGCATCAGAGCGACAATTTTTGATATAGTTACTAAAACTGTTTAAAGGTTGTCAAACGTTGTTTCTCGTTGTATATCCTTTAATTCTAGAGTTAAATTGATAAATAACGTGTACGAATTTGTTTAACGTATTTGTTTTGGTTTCTCGACGTCTCCGTTCTCGTGTAGCCTACATATTGGGTTTTTTTTTTAATTTGCTTACCGGGCTAAAGGTTAGCATGCTTAAAATACGTAAGTCGTTTTGTTCAACAAATTTAAGTAGATAACTCATCAGTTGTTTGCATCAGAGCGATAATTTTTGAGATAGTTATTAAAACTGTTTAAAGGTTGTCAAACGTTATTTCTCGTCGTATATCCTTTAATTCTAAAGTTAAATTGATAAATAACGTGTACGAATTTGTTTAACGCATTTGTTTTGGTTACTCGACGTCTCCGTTCTCGTGTAGCCTACATATTGCGTTTTTTTTAATTTGCTTACCGGGCTAAAGGTTAGCATGTTTAAAATAAGTAAGTCGTTTTGTTCATCAAATTTAAGTAGATAACTCATCAGTTGTTTGCATCAGAGCGACAATTTTTGAGATAGTTATTAAAACTGTTTAAAGGTTGTCAAACGTTGTTTCTCGTTGTATATCCTTTAATTCTAGAGTTAAATTGATAAATAACGTGTACGAATTTGTTTAACGCATTTGTTTTGGTTACTCGACGTCTCCGTTCTCGTGTAGCCTACATATTGCGTTTTTTTTTTTAATTTGCTTACCGGGCTAAAGGTTAGCATGTTTAAAATACGTAAGTCGTTTTGTTCAACAAATTTAAGTAGATAACTCATCAGTTGTTTGCATCAGAGCGACAATTTTTGAGATAGTTATTAAAACTGTTTAAAGGTTGTCAAACGTTGTTTCTCGTTGTATATCCTTTAATTCTAGAGTTAAATTGATAAATAACGTGTACGAATTTGTTTAACGCATTTGTTTTGGTTACTCGACGTCTCCGTTCTCGTGTAGCCTACATATTGCGTTTTTTTTTAATTTGCTTACCGGGCTAAAGGTTAGCATGTTTAAAATACGTAAGTCGTTTTGTTCATCAAATTTAAGTAGATAACTCATCAGTTGTTTGCATCAGAGCGAAAATTTTTGAGATAGTTATTAAAACTGTTTATAGGTTGTCAAACGTTGTTTCTCGTTGTATATCCTTTAATTCTAGAGTTAAATTGATAAATAACGTGTACGAATTTGTTTAACGTATTTGTTTTGGTTACTCGACGCCTCCGTTCTCGTGTAGCCTACACATTGCGTTTTTTTTTTAATTTGCTTACCGGGCTAAAGGTTAGCATGCTTAAAATACGTAAGTCGTTTTGTTCAACAAATTTAAGTAGATAACTCATCAGTTGTTTGCATCAGAGCGACAATTTTGAGATAGTTATTAAAACTGTTTAAAGGTTGTCAAACGTTGTTTCTCGTTGTATATCCTTTAATTCTAGAGTTAAATTGATAAATAACGTGTACGAATTTGTTTAACGCATTTGTTTTGGTTACTCGACGTCTCCGTTTTCGTGTAGCCTACATATTGCGTTTTTTCTTTAATTTGCTTACCGGGCTAAAGGTTAGCATGCTTAAAATACGTAAGTCGTTTTGTTCAACAAATTTAAGTAGATAACTCATCAGTTGTTTGCATCAGAGCGATAATTTTTGAGATAGTTATTAAAACTGTTTAAAGGTTGTCAAACGTTGTTTCTCGTTGTATATCCTTTAATTCTAGAGTTAAATTGATAAATAACGTGTACGAATTTGTTTAACGCATTTGTTTTGGTTACTCGACGTCTCCGTTCTCGTGTAGCCTACATATTGCGTTTTTTTTTTTAATTTGCTTACCGGGCTAAAGGTTAGCATGTTTAAAATACGTAAGTCGTTTTGTTCAACAAATTTAAGTAGATAACTCATCAGTTGTTTGCATCAGAGCGATAATTTTTGAGATAGTTATTAAAACTGTTTAAAGGTTGTCAAACGTTGTTTCTCGTTGTATATCCTTTAATTCTAGAGTTAAATTGATAAATAACGTGTACGAATTTGTTTAACGCATTTGTTTTGGTTACTCGACGTCGCCGTTCTCGTGTAGCCTACATATTGCGTTTTTTTTTTAATTTGCTTACCGGGCTAAAGGATAGCATGTTTAAAATACGTAAGTCGTTTTGTTCATCAAATTTAAGTAGATAACTCATCAGTTGTTTGCATCAGAGCGACAATTTTTGAGATAGTTATTAAAACTGTTTAAAGGTTGTCAAACGTTGTTTCTCGTTGTATATCCTTTAATTCTAGAGTTAAATTGATAAATAACGTGTACGAATTTGTTTAACGCATTTGTTTTGGTTACTCGACGTCTCCGTTCTCGTGTAGCCTACATATTGCGTTTTTTTTTTAATTTGCTTACCGGGCTAAAGGTTAGCATGTTTAAAATACGTAAGTCGTTTTGTTCATCAAATTTAAGTAGATAACTCATCAGTTGTTTGCATCAGAGCGACAATTTTTGAGATAGTTATTAAAACTGTTTAAAGGTTGTCAAACGTTGTTTCTCGTTGTATATCCTTTAATTCTAGAGTTAAATTGATAAATAACGTGTACGAATTTGTTTAACGCATTTGTTTTGGTTACTCGACGTCTCCGTTCTCGTGTAGCCTACATATTGCGTTTTTTTTTTAATTTGCTTACCGGGCTAAAGGTTAGCATGTTCAAAATACGTAAGTCGTTTTGTTCAACAAATTTAAGTAGATAACTCATCAGTTGTTTGCATCAGAGCGACAATTTTTGAGATAGTTATTAAAACTGTTTAAAGGTTGTTAAACGTTGTTTCTCGTTGTATATCCTTTAATTCTAGAGTTAAATTGATAAATAACGTGTACGAATTTGTTTAACGCATTTGTTTTGGTTACTCAACGTCTCCGTTCTCGTGTAGCCTACATATTGCGTTTTTTTTTTTATTTGCTTACCGGGCTAAAGGTTAGCATGTTTAAAATACGTAAGTCGTTTTGTTCAACAAATTTAAGTAGATAACTCATCAGTTGTTTGCATCAGAGCGACAATTTTTGAGATAGTTATTAAAACTGTTTAAAGGTTGTCAAACGTTGTTTCTCGTTGTATATCCTTTAATTCTAGAGTTAAATTGATAAATAACGTGTACGAATTTGTTTAACGTATTTGTTTTGGTTACTCGACGTCTCCGTTCTCGTGTAGCTTACATATTGCGTTTTTTTTTTAATTTGCTTACCGGGCTAAAGGTTAGCATGTTTAAAATACGTAAGTCGTTTTGTTCATCAAATTTAAGTAGATAACTCAGCAGTTGTTTGCATCAGAGCGACAATTTTTGAGATAGTTATTAAAACTGTTTAAAGGTTGTCAAACGTTGTTTCTCGTTGTATATCCTTTAATTCTAGAGTTAAATAGATAAATAACGTGTACGAATTTGTTTAACGCATTTGTTTTGGTTACTCGACGTCTCCGTTCTCGTGTAGCCTACATATTGCGTTTTTTTTTTAATTTGCTTACCGGGCTAAAGGTTAGCATGTTTAAAATACGTAAGTCGTTTTGTCCAACAAATTTAAGTAGATAACTCATCAGTTGTTTGCATCAGAGCGACAATTTTTGAGATAGTTATTAAAACTGTTTAAAGGTTGTCAAACGTTGTTTCTCGTTGTATATCCTTTAATTCTAGAGTTAAATTGATAAATAACGTGTACGAATTTGTTTAACGTATTTGTTTTGGTTACTCGACGTCTCCGTTCTCGTGTAGCCTACATATTGCGTTTTTTTTTTAATTTGCTTACCGGGATAAAGGTTAGCATGTTTAAAATACGTAAGTCGTTTTGTTCAACAAATTTAAGTAGATAACTCATCAGTTGTTTGCATCAGAGCGACAATTTTTGAGATAGTTATTAAAACTGTTTAAAGGTTGTCAAACGTTGTTTCTCGTTGTATATCCTTTAATTCTAGAGTTAAATTGATAAATAACGTGTACGAATTTGTTTAACGCATTTGTTTTGGTTACTCGACGTCTCCGTTCTCGTGTAGCCTACATATTGCGTTTTTTTTTTAATTTGCTTACCGGGCTAAAGGTTAGCATGTTTAAAATACGTAAGTCGTTTTGTTCAACAAATTTAAGTAGATAACTCATCAGTTGTTTGCATCAGAGCGACAATTTTTGAGATAGTTATTAAAACTGTTTAAAGGTTGTCAAACGTTGTTTCTCGTTGTATATCCTTTAATTCTAGAGTTATATTGATAAATAACGTGTACGAATTTGTTTAACGCATTTGTTTTGGTTACTCGACGTCTCCGTTCTCGTGTAGCCTACATATTGCTTTTTTTTTTTAATTTGCTTACCGGGCTAAAGGTTAGCATGTTTAAAATACGTAAGTCGTTTTGTTGATCAAATTTAAGTAGATAACTCATCAGTTGTTTGCATCAGAGCGACAATTTTTGAGATAGTTATTAAAACTGTTTAAAGGTTGTCAAACGTTGTTTCTCGTTGTATATCCTTTAATTCTAGAGATAAATTGATAAATAACGTGTACGAATTTGTTTAACGCATTTCTTTTGGTTACTCGACGTCTCCGTTCTCGTGTGGCCTACATATTGCGTTTTTTTTTTTTTAATTTGCTTACCGGGCTAAAGGTTAGCATGTTTAAAATACGTAAGTCGTTTTGTTCATCAAATTTAAGTAGATAACTCATCAGTTGTTTGCATCAGAGCGACAATTTTTGAGATAGTTATTAAAACTGTTTAAAGGTTGTCAAACGTTGTTTCTCGTTGTATATCCTTTAATTCTAGAGTTAAATTGATAAATAACGTGTACGAATTTGTTTAACGCATTTGTTTTGGTTACTCGTCGTCTCCGTTCTCGTGTAGCCTACATATTGCGTTTTTTTTTAATTTGCTTACCGGGCTAAAGGTTAGCATGTTTAAAATACGTAAGTCGTTTTGTTCATCAAATTTAAGTAGATAACTCATCAGTTGTTTGCATCAGAGCGACAATTTTTGAGATAGTTATTAAAACTGTTTAAAGGTTGTCAAACGTTGTTTCTCGTTGTATATCCTTTAATTCTAGAGTTAAATTTATAAATAACGTGTACGAATTTGTTAAACGCATTTGTTTTGGTTACTCGACGTCTCCGTTCTCGTGTAGCCTACATATTGCGTTTTTTTTAATTTGCTTACCGGGCTAAAGGTTAGCATGTTTAAAATACGTAAGTCGTTTTGTTCATCAAATTTAAGTAGATAACTCATCAGTTGTTTGCATCAGAGCGACAATTTTTGAGATAGTTATTAAAACTGTTTAAAGGTTGTCAAACGTTGTTTCTCGTTGTATATCCTTTAATTCTAGAGTTAAATTGATAAATAACGTGTACGAATTTGTTTAACGCATTTGTTTTGGTTACTCGACGTCTCCGTTCTCGTGTAGCCTACATATTGCGTTTTTTTTTAATTTGCTTACCGGGCTAAAGGTTAGCATGTTTAAAATACGTAAGTCGTTTTGTTCAACAAATTTAAGTAGATAACTCATCAGTTGTTTGCATCAGAGCGACAATTTTTGAGATAGTTATTAAAACTGTTTAAAGGTTGTTAAACGTTGTTTCTCGTTGTATATCCTTTAATTCTAGAGTTAAATTGATAAATAACGTGTACGAATTTGTTTAACGCATTTGTTTTGGTTACTCGACGTCTCCGTTCTCGTGTAGCCTACATATTGCGTTTTTTTTTTAATTTGCTTACCGGGCTAAAGGTTAGCATGTTTAAAATACGTAAGTCGTTTTGTTCAACAAATTTAAGTAGATAACTCATCAGTTGTTTGCATCAGAGCGACAATTTTTGAGATAGTTAGTAAAACTGTTTAAAGGTTGTCAAACGTTGTTTCTCGTTGTATATCCTTTAATTCTAGAGTTAAATTGATAAATAACGTGTACGAATTTGTTTAACGTATTTGTTTTGGTTACTCGACGTCTCCGTTCTCGTGTAGCCTACATATTGCGTTTTTTTTTTAATTTGCTTACCGGGCTAAAGGTTAGCATGTTTAAAATACGTAAGTCGTTTTGTTCATCAAATTTAAGTAGATAACTCAGCAGTTGTTTGCATCAGAGCGACAATTTTTGAGATAGTTATTAAAACTGTTTAAAGGTTGTCAAACGTTGTTTCTCGTTGTATATCCTTTAATTCTAGAGTTAAATAGATAAATAACGTGTACGAATTTGTTTAACGCATTTGTTTTGGTTACTCGACGTCTCCGTTCTCGTGTAGCCTACATATTGCGTTTTTTTTTTAATTTGCTTACCGGGCTAAAGGTTAGCATGTTTAAAATACGTAAGTCGTTTTGTTCAACAAATTTAAGTAGATAACTCATCAGTTGTTTGCATCAGAGCGACAATTTTTGAGATAGTTATTAAAACTGTTTAAAGGTTGTCAAACGTTGTTTCTCGTTGTATATGCGACAATTTTTGAGATAGTTATTAAAACTGTTTAAAGGTTGTCAAACGTTGTTTCTCGTTGTATATCCTTTAATTCTAGAGTTATATTGATAAATAACGTGTACGAATTTGTTTAACGCATTTGTTTTGGTTACTCGACGTCTCCGTTCTCATGTAGCCTACATATTGCGTTTTTTTTTTAATTTGCTTACCGGGCTAAAGGTTAGCATGTTTAAAATACGTAAGTCGTTTTGTTCATCAAATTTAAGTAGATAACTCATCAGTTGTTTGCATCAGAGCGACAATTTTTGAGATAGTTATTAAAACTGTTTAAAGGTTGTCAAACGTTGTTTCTCGTTGTATATCCTTTAATTCTAGAGCTAAATTGATAAATAACGTGTACGAATTTGTTTAACGCATTTCTTTTGGTTACTCGACGTCTCCGTTCTCGTGTAGCCTACATATTGCGTTTTTTTTTTTAATTTGCTTACCGGGCTAAAGGTTAGCATGTTTAAAATACGTAAGTCGTTTTGTTCATCAAATTTAAGTAGATAACTCATCAGTTGTTTGCATCAGAGCGACAATTTTTGAGATAGTTATTAAAACTGTTTAAAGGTTGTCAAACGTTGTTTCTCGTAGTATATCCTTTAATTCTAGAGTTAAATTGATAAATAACGTGTACGAATTTGTTTAACGCATTTGTTTTGGTTACTCGACGTCTCCGTTCTCGTGTAGCCTACATATTGCGTTTTTTTTTTAATTTGCTTACCGGGCTAAAGGTTAGCATGTTTAAAATACGTAAGTCGTTTTGTTCATCAAATTTAAGTAGATAACTCATCAGTTGTTTGCATCAGAGCGACAATTTTTGAGATAGTTATTAAAACTGTTTAAAGGTTGTCAAACGTTGTTTCTCGTTGTATATCCTTTAATTCTAGAGTTAAATTGATAAATAACGTGTACGAATTTGTTTAACGCATTTGTTTTGGTTACTCGACGTCTCCGTTCTCGTGTAGCCTACATATTGCGTTTTTTTTTTAATTTGCTTACCGGGCTAAAGGTTAGCATGTTTAAAATACGTAAGTCGTTTTGTTCAACAAATTTAAGTAGATAACTCATCAGTTGTTTGCATCAGAGCGACAATTTTTGAGATAGTTATTAAAACTGTTTAAAGGTTGTCAAACGTTGTTTCTCGTTGTATATCCTTTAATTCTAGAGTTAAATTGATAAATAATGTGTACGAATTTGTTTAACGCATTTGTTTTGGTTACTCGACGTCTCCGTTCTCGTGTAGCCTACATATTGCGTTTTTTTTTTTAATTTGCTTACCGGGCTAAAGATTAGCATGTTTAAAATACGTAAGTCGTTTTGTTCAACAAATTTGAGTAGATAACTCATCAGTTGTTTGCATCAGAGCGACAATTTTTGAGATAGTTACTAAAACTGTTTAAAGGTTGTCAAACGTTGTTTCTCGTTGTATATCCTTTAATTCTAGAGTTAAATTGATAAATAACGTGTACGAATTTGTTTAACGCATTTGTTTTGGTTACTCGACGTCTCCGTTCTCGTGTAGCCTACATATTGCGTTTTTTTTTTTAATTTGCTTACCGGGCTAAAGGTTAGCATGTTTAAAATACGTAAGTCGTTTTGCTCAACAAATTTGAGTAGATAACTCAGCAGTTGTTTGCATCAGAGCGACAATTTTTGAGATAGTTATTAAAACTGTTTAAAGGTTGTCAAACGTTGTTTCTCGTTGTATATCCTTTAATTCTAGAGTTAAATTGATAAATAACGTGTACGAATTTGTTTAACGCATTTGTTTTGGTTACTCGACGTATCCGTTCTCGTGTAGCCTACATATTGCGTTTTTTTTTTAATTTGCTTACCGGGCTAAAGGTTAGCATGCTTAAAATACGTAAGTCGTTTTGTTCATCAAATTTAAGTAGATAACTCATCAGTTGTTTGCATCAGAGCGACAATTTTTGAGATAGTTATTAAAACTGTTTAAAGGTTGTCAAACGTTGTTTCTCGTTGTATATCCTTTAATTCTAGAGTTAAATTGATAAATAACGTGTACGAATTTGTTTAACGCATTTCTTTTGGTTACTCGACGTCTCCGTTCTCGTGTAGCCTACATATTGCGTTTTTTTTTTTAATTTGCTTACCGGGCTAAAGGTTAGCATGTTTAAAATACGTAAGTCGTTTTGTTCATCAAATTTAAGTAGATAACTCATCAGTTGTTTGCATCAGAGCGACAATTTTTGAGATAGTTATTAAAACTGTTTAAAGGTTGTCAAACGTTGTTTCTCGTTGTATATCCTTTAATTCTAGAGTTAAATTGATAAATAACGTGTACGAATTTGTTTAACGCATTTGTTTTGGTTACTCGACGTCTCCGTTCTCGTGTAGCCTACATATTACGTTTTTTTTTTTAATTTGCTTACCGGGCTAAAGGTTAGCATGTTTAAAATACGTAAGTCGTTTTGTTCATCAAATTTAAGTAGATAACTCATCAGTTGTTTGCATCAGAGCGATAATTTTTGAGATAGTTATTAAAACTGTTTAAAGGTTGTCAAACGTTGTTTCTCGTTGTATATCCTTTAATTCTAGAGTTAAATTGATAAATAACGTGTACGAATTTGTTTAACGCATTTGTTTTGGTTACTCGACGTCTCCGTTCTCGTGTAGCCTACATATTGCGTTTTTTTTTTTAATTTGCTTACCGGGCTAAAGGTTAGCATGCTTAAAATACGTAAGTCGTTTTGTTCATCAAATTTAAGTAGATAACTCATCAGTTGTTTGCATCAGAGCGATAATTTTTGAGATAGTTATTAAAACTGTTTAAAGGTTGTCAAACGTTGTTTCTCGCAGTATATCCTTTAATTCTAGAGTTACATTGATAAATAACGTGTACGAATTTGTTTAACGCATTTGTTTTGGTTACTCGACGTCTCCGTTCTCGTGTAGCCTACATATTGCGTTTTTTTTTTAATTTGCTTACCGGGCTAAAGGTTAGCATGTTTAAAATACGTAAGTCGTTTTGTTCAACAAATTTTAGTAGATAACTCATCAGTTGTTTGCATCAGAGCGACAATTTTTGAGATAGTTATTAAAACTGTTTAAAGGTTGTCAAACGTTGTTTCTCGTTGTATATCCTTTAATTCTAGAGTTAAATTGATAAATAACGTGTACGAATTTGTTTAACGCATTTGTTTTGGTTACTCGACGTCTCCGTTCTCGTGTAGCCTACATATTGCGTTTTTTTTTTAATTTGCTTACCGCGCTAAAGGTTAGCATGTTTAAAATACGTAAGTCGTTTTGTTCAACAAATTTAAGTAGATAACTCATCAGTTGTTTGCATCAGAGCGACAATTTTTGAGATAGTTATTAAAACTGTTTAAAGGTTGTCAAACGTAGTTTCTCGTTGTATATCCTTTAATTCTAGAGTTAAATTGATAAATAACGTGTACGAATTTGTTTAACGTATTTGTTTTGGTTACTCGCCGTCTCCGTTCTCGTGTAGCCTACATATTGCGTTTTTTTTTTAATTTGCTTACCGGGCTAAAGGTTAGCATGTTTAAAATACGTAAGTCGTTTTGTTCATCAAATTTAAGTAGATAACTCAGCAGTTGTTTGCATCAGAGCGACAATTTTTGAGATAGTTATTAAAACTGTTTAAAGGTTGTCAAACGTTGTTTCTCGTTGTATATCCTTTAATTCTAGAGTTAAATTGATAAATAACGTGTACGAATTTGTTTAACGCATTTGTTTTGGTTACTCGACGTCTCCGTTCTCGTGTAGCCTACATATTGCGTTTTTTTTTTAATTTGCTTACCGGGCTAAAGGTTAGCATGTTTAAAATACGTAAGTCGTTTTGTTCATCAAATTTAAGTAGATAACTCATCAGTTGTTTGCATCAGAGCGACAATTTTTGAGATAGTTATTAAAACTGTTTAAAGGTTGTCAAACGTTGTTTCTCGTTGTATATCCTTTAATTCTAGAGTTAAATTGATAAATAACGTGTACGAATTTGTTTAACGCATTTGTTTTGGTTACTCGACGTCTCCGTTCTCGTGTAGCCTACATATTGCGTTTTTTTTTTAATTTGCTTACCGGGCTAAAGGTTAGCATGTTTAAAATACGTAAGTCGTTTTGTTCATCAAATTTAAGTAGATAACTCATCAGTTGTTTGCATCAGAGCGACAATTTTTGAGATAGTTATTAAAACTGTTTAAAGGTTGTCAAACGTTGTTTCTCGTTGTATATCCTTTAATTCTAGAGTTAAATTGATAAATAACGTGTACGAATTTGTTTAACGCATTTCTTTTGGTTACTCGACGTCTCCGTTCTCGTGTAGCCTACATATTGCGTTTTTTTTTTTAATTTGCTTACCGGGCTAAAGGTTAGCATGTTTAAAATACGTAAGTCGTTTTGTTCATCAAATTTAAGTAGATAACTCATCAGTTGTTTGCATCAGAGCGACAATTTTTGAGATAGTTATTAAAACTGTTTAAAGGTTGTCAAACGTTGTTTCTCGTTGTATATCCTTTAATTCTAGAGTTAAATTGATAAATAACGTGTACGAATTTGTTTAACGCATTTGTTTTGGTTACTCGACGTCTCCGTTCTCGTGTAGCCTACATATTACGTTTTTTTTTTTAATTTGCTTACCGGGCTAAAGGTTAGCATGTTTAAAATACGTAAGTCGTTTTGTTCATCAAATTTAAGTAGATAACTCATCAGTTGTTTGCATCAGAGCGATAATTTTTGAGATAGTTATTAAAACTGTTTAAAGGTTGTCAAACGTTGTTTCTCGTTGTATATCCTTTAATTCTAGAGTTAAATTGATAAATAACGTGTACGAATTTGTTTAACGCATTTGTTTTGGTTACTCGACGTCTCCGTTCTCGTGTAGCCTACATATTGCGTTTTTTTTTTTTAATTTGCTTACCGGGTTAAAGGTTAGCATGCTTAAAATACGTAAGTCGTTTTGTTCATCAAATTTAAGTAGATAACTCATCAGTTGTTTGCATCAGAGCGATAATTTTTGAGATAGTTATTAAAACTGTTTAAAGGTTGTCAAACGTTGTTTCTCGCACTATATCCTTTAATTCTAGAGTTACATTGATAAATAATGTGTACGAATTTGTTTAACGCATTTGTTTTGGTTACTCGACGTCTCCGTTCTCGTGTAGCCTACATATTGCGTTTTTTTTTTAATTTGCTTACCGGGCTAAAGGTTAGCATGTTTAAAATACGTAAGTCGTTTTGTTCAACAAATTTTAGTAGATAACTCATCAGTTGTTTGCATCAGAGCGACAATTTTTGAGATAGTTATTAAAACTGTTTAAAGGTTGTTAAACGTTGTTTCTCGTTGTATATCCTTTAATTCTAGAGTTAAATTGATAAATAACGTGTACGAATTTGTTTAACGCATTTGTTTCGGTTACTCGACGTCTCCGTTCTCGTGTAGCCTACATATTGCGTTTTTTTTTTAATTTGCTTACCGCGCTAAAGGTTAGCATGTTTAAAATACGTAAGTCGTTTTGTTCAACAAATTTAAGTAGATAACTCATCAGTTGTTTGCATCAGAGCGACAATTTTTGAGATAGTTATTAAAACTGTTTAAAGGTTGTCAAACGTAGTTTCTCGTTGTATATCCTTTAATTCTAGAGTTAAATTGATAAATAACGTGTACGAATTTGTTTAACGTATTTGTTTTGGTTACTCGCCGTCTCCGTTCTCGTGTAGCCTACATATTGCGTTTTTTTTTAATTTGCTTACCGGGCTAAAGGTTAGCATGTTTAAAATACGTAAGTCGTTTTGTTCATCAAATTTAAGTAGATAACTCAGCAGTTGTTTGCATCAGAGCGACAATTTTTGAGATAGTTATTAAAACTGTTTAAAGGTTGTCAAACGTTGTTTCTCGTTGTATATCCTTTAATTCTAGAGTTAAATTGATAAATAACGTGTACGAATTTGTTTAACGCATTTGTTTTGGTTACTCGACGTCTCCGTTCTCGTGTAGCCTACATATTGCGTTTTTTTTTTAATTTGCTTACCGGGCTAAAGGTTAGCATGTTTAAAATACGTAAGTCGTTTTGTTCATCAAATTTAAGTAGATAACTCATCAGTTGTTTGCATCAGAGCGACAATTTTTGAGATAGTTATTAAAACTGTTTAAAGGTTGTCAAACGTTGTTTCTCGTTGTATATCCTTTAATTCTAGAGTTAAATTGATAAATAACGTGTACGAATTTGTTTAACGCATTTGTTTTGGTTACTCGACGTCTCCGTTCTCGTGTAGCCTACATATTGCGTTTTTTTTTTAATTTGCTTACCGGGCTAAAGGTTAGCATGTTTAAAATACGTAAGTCGTTTTGTTCATCAAATTTAAGTAGATAACTCATCAGTTGTTTGCATCAGAGCGACAATTTTTGAGATAGTTATTAAAACTGTTTAAAGGTTGTCAAACGTTGTTTCTCGTTGTATATCCTTTAATTCTAGAGCTAAATTGATAAATAACGTGTACGAATTTGTTTAACGCATTTCTTTTGGTTACTCGACGTCTCCGTTCTCGTGTAGCCTACATATTGCGTTTTTTTTTTAATTTGCTTATCGGGCTAAAGGTTAGCATGTTTAAAATACGTAAGTCGTTTTGTTCCTCAAATTTAAGTAGATAACTCATCAGTTGTTTGCATCAGAGCGACAATTTTTGAGATAGTTATTAAAACTGTTTAAAGGTTGTCAAACGTTGTTTCTCGTAGTATATCCTTTAATTCTAGAGTTAAATTGATAAATAACGTGTACGAATTTGTTTAACGCATTTGTTTTGGTTACTCGACGTCTCCGTTCTCGTGTAGCCTACATATTGCGTTTTTTTTTAATTTGCTTACCGGGCTAAAGGTTAGCATGTTTAAAATATGCAAGTCGTTTTGTTCATCAAATTTAAGTAGATAACTCATCAGTTGTTTGCATCAGAGCGACAATTTTTGAGATAGTTATTAAAACTGTTTAAAGGTTGTCAAACGTTGTTTCTCGTTGTATATCCTTTAATTCTAGAGTTAAATTGATAAATAACGTGTACGAATTTGTTTAACGCATTTGTTTTGGTTACTCGACGTCTCCGTTCTCGTGTAGCCTACATATTGCGTTTTTTTTTAATTTGCTTACCGGGCTAAAGGTTAGCATGTTTAAAATACGTAAGTCGTTTTGTTCAACAAATTTAAGTAGATAACTCATCAGTTGTTTGCATCAGAGCGACAATTTTTGAGATAGTTATTAAAACTGTTTAAAGGTTGTCAAACGTTGTTTCTCGTTGTATATCCTTTAATTCTAGAGTTAAATTGATAAATAATGTGTACGAATTTGTTTAACGCATTTGTTTTGGTTACTCGACGTCTCCGTTCTCGTGTAGCCTACATATTGCGTTTTTTTTTTAATTTGCTTACCGGGCTAAAGATTAGCATGTTTAAAATACGTAAGTCGTTTTGTTCAACAAATTTGAGTAGATAACTCATCAGTTGTTTGCATCAGAGCGACAATTTTTGAGATAGTTACTAAAACTGTTTAAAGGTTGTCAAACGTTGTTTCTCGTTGTATATCCTTTAATTCTAGAGTTAAATTGATAAATAACGTGTACGAATTTGTTTAACGCATTTGTTTTGGTTACTCGACGTCTCCGTTCTCGTGTAGCCTACATATTGCGTTTTTTTTTTTTAATTTGCTTACCGGGCTAAAGGTTAGCATGTTTAAAATACGTAAGTCGTTTTGTTCAACAAATTTGAGTAGATAACTCAGCAGTTGTTTGCATCAGAGCGACAATTTTTGAGATAGTTATTAAAACTGTTTAAAGGTTGTCAAACGTTGTTTCTCGTTGTATATCCTTTAATTCTAGAGTTAAATTGATAAATAACGTGTACGAATTTGTTTAACGCATTTGTTTTGGTTACTCGACGTATCCGTTCTCGTGTAGCCTACATATTGCGTTTTTTTTTTGACTTGCTTACCGGGCTAAAGGTTAGCATGCTTAAAATACGTAAGACGTTTTGTTCATCAAATTTAAGTAGATAACTCATCAGTTGTTTGCATCAGAGCGACAATTTTTGAGATAGTTATTAAAACTGTTTAAAGGTTGTCAAACGTTGTTTCTCGTTGTATATCCTTTAATTCTAGAGTTAAATTGATAAATAACGTGTACGAATTTGTTTAACGCATTTCTTTTGGTTACTCGACGTCTCCGTTCTCGTGTAGCCTACATATTGCGTTTTTTTTTAATTTGCTTACCGGGCTAAAGGTTAGCATGTTTAAAATACGTAAGTCGTTTTGTTCATCAAATTTAAGTAGATAACTCATCAGTTGTTTGCATCAGAGCGACAATTTTTGAGATAGTTATTAAAACTGTTTAAAGGTTGTCAAACGTTGTTTCTCGTTGTATATCCTTTAATTCTAGGGTTAAATTGATAAATAACGTGTACGAATTTGTTTAACGCATTTGTTTTGGTTACTCGACGTCTCCGTTCTCGTGTAGCCTACATATTACGTTTTTTTTTTTAATTTGCTTACCGGGCTAAAGGTTAGCATGTTTAAAATACGTAAGTCGTTTTGTTCATCAAATTTAAGTAGATAACTCATCAGTTGTTTGCATCAGAGCGATAATTTTTGAGATAGTTATTAAAACTGTTTAAAGGTTGTCAAACGTTGTTTCTCGTTGTATATCCTTTAATTCTAGAGTTAAATTGATAAATAACGTGTACGAATTGGTTTAACGCATTTGTTTTGGTTACTCGACGTCTCCGTTCTCGTGTAGCCTACATATTGCGTTTTTTTTTTAATTTGCTTACCGGGCTAAAGGTTAGCATGCTTAAAATACGTAAGTCGTTTTGTTCATCAAATTTAAGTAGATAACTCATCAGTTGTTTGCATCAGAGCGATAATTTTTGAGATAGTTATTAAAACTGTTTAAAGGTTGTCAAACGTTGTTTCTCGCAGTATATCCTTTAATTCTAGAGTTACATTGATAAATAACGTGTACGAATTTGTTTAACGCATTTGTTTTGGTTACTCGACGTCTCCGTTCTCGTGTAGCCTACATATTGCGTTTTTTTTTTAATTTGCTTACCGGGCTAAAGGTTAGCATGTTTAAAATACGTAAGTCGTTTTGTTCAACAAATTTTAGTAGATAACTCATCAGTTGTTTGCATCAGAGCGACAATTTTTGAGATAGTTATTAAAACTGTTTAAAGGTTGTTAAACGTTGTTTCTCGTTGTATATCCTTTAATTCTAGAGTTAAATTGATAAATAACGTGTACGAATTTGTTTAACGCATTTGTTTTGGTTACTCGACGTCTCCGTTCTCGTGTAGCCTACATATTGCGTTTTTTTTTTTAATTTGCTTACCGGGCTAAAGGTTAGCATGTTTAAAATACGTAAGTCGTTTTGTTCAACAAATTTTAGTAGATAACTCATCAGTTGTTTGCATCAGAGCGACAATTTTTGAGATAGTTATTAAAACTGTTTAAAGGTTGTCAAACGTAGTTTCTCGTTGTATATCCTTTAATTCTAGAGTTAAATTGATAAATAACGTGTACGAATTTGTTTAACGTATTTGTTTTGGTTACTCGCCGTCTCCGTTCTCGTGTAGCCTACATATTGCGTTTTTTTTTTAATTTGCTTACCGGGCTAAAGGCTAGCATGTTTAAAATACGTAAGTCGTTTTGTTCATCAAATTTAAGTAGATAACTCAGCAGTTGTTTGCATCAGAGCGACAATTTTTGAGATAGTTATTAAAACTGTTTAAAGGTTGTCAAACGTTGTTTCTCGTTGTATATCCTTTAATTCTAGAGTTAAATTGATAAATAACGTGTACGAATTTGTTTAACGCATTTGTTTTGGTTACTCGACGTCTCCGTTCTCGTGTAGCCTACATATTGCGTTTTTTTTTTAATTTGCTTACCGGGCTAAAGGTTAGCATGTTTAAAATACGTAAGTCGTTTTGTTCATCAAATTTAAGTAGATAACTCATCAGTTGTTTGCATCAGAGCGACAATTTTTGAGATAGTTATTAAAACTGTTTAAAGGTTGTCAAACGTTGTTTCTCGTTGTATATCCTTTAATTCTAGAGTTAAATTGATAAATAACGTGTACGAATTTGTTTAACGCATTTGTTTTGGTTACTCGACGTCTCCGTTCTCGTGTAGCCTACATATTGCGTTTTTTTTTTTAATTTGCTTACCGGGCTAAAGGTTAGCATGTTTAAAATACGTAAGTCGTTTTGTTCAACAAATTTAAGTAGATAACTCATCAGTTGTTTGCATCAGAGCGACAATTTTTGAGATAGTTATTAAAACTGTTTAAAGGTTGTCAAACGTTGTTTCTCGTTGTATATCCTTTAATTCTAGAGTTAAATTGATAAATAACGTGTACGAATTTGTTTAACGCATTTGTTTTGGTTACTCGATGTCTCCGTTCTCGTGTAGCCTACATATTGCGTTTTTTTTTTAATTTGCTTACCGGGCTAAAGGTTAGCATGTTTAAAATACGTAAGTCGTTTTGTTCATCAAATTTAAGTAGATAACTCATCAGTTGTTTGCATCAGAGCGACAATTTTTGAGATAGTTATTAAAACTGTTTAAAGGTTGTCAAACGTTGTTTCTCGTTATATATCCTTTAATTCTAGAGTTAAATTGATAAATAACGTGTACGAATTTGTTTAACGCATTTGTTTTGGTTACTCGATGTCTCCGTCCTCGTGTAGCCTACATATTGCGTTTTTTTTTTTTAATTTGCTTACCGGGCTAAAGGTTAGCATGTTTAAAATACGTAAGTCGTTTTGTTCATCAAATTTAAGTAGATAACTCATCAGTTGTTTGCATCAGAGCGACAATTTTTGAGATAGTTATTAAAACTGTTCAAAGGTTGTCAAACGTTGTTTCTCGTTGTATATCCTTTAATTCTAGAGTTAAATTGATAAATAACGTGTACGAATTTGTTTAACGCATTTGTTTTGGTTACTCGACGTCTCCGTTCTCGTGTAGCCTACATATTGCGTTTTTTTTTTAACTTGCTTACCGGGCTAAAGGTTAGCATGTTTAAAATACGTAAGTCGTTTGTTCATCAAATTTAAGTAGATAACTCATCAGTTGTTTGCATCAGAGCGACAATTTTTGAGATAGTTATTAAAACTGTTTAAAGGTTGTCAAACGTTGTTTCTTGTTGTATATCCTTTAATTCTAGAGTTAAATTGATAAATAACGTGTACGAATTTGTTTAACGCATTTGTTTTGGTTACTCGACGTCTCCGTTCTCGTGTAGCCTACATATTGCGTTTTTTTTTAATTTGCTTGCCGGGCTAAAGGTTAGCATGTTTAAAATACGTAAGTCGTTTTGTTCATCAAATTTAAGTAGATAACTCATCAGTTGTTTGCATCAGAGCGACAATTTTTGAGATAGTTATTAAAACTGTTTAAAGGTTGTCAAACGTTGTTTCTCGTTGTATATCCTTTAATTCTAGAGTTAAATTGATAAATAACGTGTACGAATTTGTTTAACGCATTTGTTTTGGTTACTCGACGTCTCCGTTCTCGTGTAGCCTACATATTGCGTTTTTTTTTTTTAATTTGCTTACCGGGCTAAAGGTATGTATGTATGTATGTATGTATGTATTTATTTGAAAATTTGTTCCTAGCACAACAATTTTGACAAATTATTTAACAGTGCTAGTCATGAATAGCATGAGCTATAAAAATTGAACATTTATAATAATAAATTAGATTAATCAAATTAAATTAAATATAGCGGACAATAGTGAAATATTTATGTATGTAAATGTAAATCTTAAAACTAAAGAAAAGTAGTTAATAAATATTAAAAGACAGCAGTAGTGATGATAACCTTTGGCTGGTTATAGATTGAATAGTATTTAACAAACAAAGAAAGAAGACACAGAGAAAGGAAAAGGACTTAGAAATGAACATTTTAACAACAACAATTTGAGATCCAGTTTAAGAGTCGTTAAAAAATGATGTTAGCTCTTTTCTGAAGTGCAGAGCATTACTTAAGAGTCAAAGACTAGTAGGTAGCGAGTTCCAAAGACGTATTGCAGTAACAAAGAATTGGCGCTCAGAGGTTAGCGAGCGGTATCTGATGTTCTTAAGAAGAAGCACCGACCTTGATGATTGCAGAAAAATAAGCTTACGATATAGATAGTCAGGTTCCTTCGTGTGTATCAATTTATGGAGGAAGGACAGTGTTTTGACTTTTAAAAGATTTTCGAAAGAAATGTTTAGCAACCTTTCAGCATGTTGAGATACGTGGTCAAATCTTTTCAACCCATAAACATATCTAGCAATGTTGTTGTAAACAACATTTAGTTTGTTCTTGCACAGATAGTCACAGTTTGAGTAAATCACACAACCATGGAGTAGCGTAGGTATTAAGTACGCTTTAGCCAGAAGTAGTCGTATGTGCAAAGGCGTGAAATACTGTGTTAACCATAGTGTACGAAGCATTCCATACACTTTCCCAACCGTTCTAAAAATATGGTCTTTCCATGTCAATGTTTTGTTAAAAATTACACCTAAGTTTTTCGCCGTATCTACGTATTCTATAACGGAATTGTCTAACACTACATTCTCTAAATCATTAGTGGGAAAAGACCTTCTATGAATAACAATACATTTTGACTTATTCGGGTTTATACATAAGCCATTCATAGCAGCCCATGAAAATATTTGATTCAAATCGTGGTTTAAGTTACTTATGCACAAGCTAGTTTGATCACGAGGACAACACGTAAATAACTGCACATCATCAGCGTAGATATGAACATTACAATACTTAAGGACATCGGGTAAGTCATTGATGTACAGAACAAATAACAGAGGACCCAGGATAGAGCCTTGAGGGACGCCTCTTAAGACATGAAGGAAGTCAGACTTTTCACCATCTATACATACTGCTTGAGTCCTATCGCCAAGATATGATCTTATAAGGGCAACTGCATGACCAGAGAAGTTAAATAGGTTTTCCAGCTTCCTACAGAGCAGAGTGTGGTCTACAGAATCGAAAGCTTTGGAGTGGTCAAGAAGTGTTAAGAAGGCAATGTAACTTTCATCCACTCGCTCACGAATTTCTTCTGTCACAGATAATAGTGCCGTTGTACAGCTCCGCTTTGACCTGAAACTGGACTGACTATCTGACAGGAGCTTGTATTCATGTACATATGATACGATTTGCCCATGTAGAATACGTTCAACGACCTTAGAGAGGAAAGGGAGTATGGCTATTGGTCGATACTCATTATTTTGTTTACGGATTGGAATAACTTTTGCAGCTTTCCAGTATATTGGGAAGACACCGGTCGTCAAAATTGAGTTGACCAAGTAAGTAATGTGGGGAAGGATTTTGGGAAGAATGACTTTTAAAAACTTTGAACATATACCATCAAGCCCCATTGCGTTAGACTTCACAGAAAGTATGGCTTGGATAACATCACAATTATCGACACAAACAAACTCGAAAGGGCTAGTGTCAACATTAACACGCACGGAGTAGTTATCAATACACACATTGTCGGCTGAGTTTGGTAGTCTTACAAAAGTATTATTTATTTCGTTGATGTCGACATCAGGGGGATGAGACAGGTCACTTTTGGGCTTACCAATTCCTATTTGTTTGATTTTGTTCCACTTTTCCTTTGTATTCAAAGCAGAACTAAACTTAAACTTAAAATAATTTGCCTTGGCCAGCCTTATGGCTTTGTTTGCAATAAGCCGAGCTGTTTTAAAGCAGCTATGCCCTTCGACTGTTTTGTACCTTTTCCACCGTGAGTAGGCTTGGTTACGAAGGTGGATAAGGTGTTTTAATGTAGCATTGAACCAAGGGCTATTCTTGTATTTAAGTGTTTTTATTTTTAGTGGAACGTGATCATCGAATAACTTATTTATATTATCCTGCAGAAACTTTGTCTGGTCATCAACCGATGTTAACGTACGAATCAAGCTCCATTCAACCGACTCAACGGACTCAGCAAGGGAATAATAATCTATACTACTGTAATCGCGATACGCGAACGAACTTGGCCTACATGATGTTTGGAAGTTGTAGTTTAGGAATATCAGGTCGTGTTTTGAGAAGCAGGAGGCGGATAGTTGCGTGTAGTGAATCATTTTATGAAGATCATTGACAAAAAATAAATCTAATAGAGAAGAGTTAGTATTTGTGAAATGCGTTGGTATAGCACAGTTTGTGGGAAAAAGTCCCAGAGATTCCATGTTTTGTTTTAAAGTGGCATCCACCAGTAGGTTACTATTAAAATCTCCAGCAATGATAATATTGTCATAGTCTAATAGTAACGATTGAAGAAATTCAATAAACGCGGAAAAATCTATTAGTCGATTCGGTCTATATGCACAGCCGATAAGAAGCCTACTATTATTATCAGAAAACATATGAACAAACACATATTCCACAGGATCACCTGGACTAGAACAACAACACAATTTACAGGACACACTACTTTTTACATATATCGCAACACCACCACCATGACCACTTCTATCAACTCTGAAAAGTTGGTAGCCATTTATCTTCACCATATCATTTCTATGAAACGAAGAAAACCATGTTTCTGAAACACATATGACATCAATATCGGAGCTTTCTGACAGAAACCTTAACTCGTCAAGCTTTTTATAAAGGCTTTGCGCATTGATATGAATAACTTTCAGCCCGTTGGCTTTTTTGCTGACTATGCGCAACAAAGTAGATAGACAGTCTTTGGAACTCGGGGACTCATTATCGGAGACCAACATTATAAAAATAATTAAGTGAATGATTTACACTGAATTTGGCTAACAACATAATTAATGATTTTGTGATGTTGTAGGTGGAGAAAAAGACAGAGAAGGAATAGATTAGAAGAGAGCAAAGAGAAATATTTATTAGCAGGGGGCTGTTAGTTAAGCCTTTGGTGGCCCTCCAGGGCGTTGTTCGCAACCGGCGTGACGTCTTCACGAAAGGAAGTATTGTTTTCCAGGTCGAGACTCTCGAGAAAACTCAGGCTGGGGACTGCTTCGGGTCGGTCGCCGAATTTTCGCTTTATGTGCACCACACCCCGCATTGTGAACACCGATGAAACCTTTTTCCTCTTCTTTAGATGGATCGCAGCCTTGAAGATCTCATAAGTGTTTTTGGTCAGCGATGCATTAACAAAGATAGGCTCATTGGAATTTATTCCCACATGCACGAGTCGCAGCCCTTTGGTGTTGTTGTGGCGCCTGAAGCTCGCAATCGTTTTCAACAGCGTATTTCGGTCCGCAGGTGTGTAAAATTTAATGATAACGGCGGGATCAACCGTACCGTGGGGTAGTTTGCGTTTCGGCCGAAAAACACTTTTTAGGGGGGTGGCTGTAAGTTTAGCGTGAAGCAGAGGTGGTGGAAAATCTTTTGTGAGTTTTCCCCTTCCTCGAAGGGAATCCCATGAACTCGGACGTCGCATGCAGCAATTTGGAGTTCTTGCTTGGATATAAAGTTTTCCTGCTTACATACTCTCTGTTTTAGTGTGGCTATTTCATTTTCGAGGTGCCCAATCCTCTCAAACATACCCTCCATGCGATTAATTCTACCACTTAACTCGTTTAACTCCTTCTTCAGGCCTTCCAATTTATCTTCCAGTTTTCTGCATGTAAACTCCATCATACGCTTTTCTGCTTCCATTATTTTATTGGACAACGAGTCATTGCACTTTATGAGTCGTTGGTCGATTGTACGGATGAGGTTAGGAGATGTATCGCTTAGACGAGGAGCCTTTTTAATTGTTTCAGCTTCATTGCCCGAGGTCTCGCCACGACGCTTTCCAGAATTTTGAGACATAGTGTTCCAAAAAAATACTCCAAAAAATAGATGAGTTGGAACCAGGTGGCAGCACAGGCGTAGATGTTATAATTTATTTTAGGCTATCAACCGATAGATGGCGCGAATGCGATTGTTGAATTACTGAAAGCTTTCTGCACAGGAATTGGCGGGAGATTTTCAGTTGTTGGTAGCTATGTATATTATCAAACTTTCTTTGTTGTACCACTGTTGTTATTGTATTATGACAATTGTGATTCTCATTAAATTCACTACAAATTATGAGTTTCAGCTGCACTCCGTGCTCCACACTTTGGGAGTTGCTAGAGATTTTGATACTTTTGAAAGTTTATCTTAAATTCTCGACAGAAATGATTAAATTTTTGAATTATTTACGCGCTCACTTTTAAACAATACTTCACACGAACGGAGTTGCCAACCAGGTTAGCATGTTTAAAATACGTAAGTCGTTTTGTTCATCAAATTTAAGTAGATAATTCATCAGTTGTTTGCATCAGAGCGACAATTTTTGAGATAGTTATTAAAACTGTTTAAAGGTTGTCAAACGTTGTTTCTCGTTGTATATCCTTTAATTCTAGAGTTAAATTGATAAATAACGTGTACGAATTTGTTTAACGCATTTGTTTTGGTTACTCGACGTCTCCGTGCTCGTGTAGCCTACATATTGCGTTTTTTTTTAATTTGCTTACCGGGCTAAAGGTTAGCATGTTTAAAATACGTAAGTCGTTTTGTTCATCAAATTTAAGTAGATAACTCATCAGTTGTTTGCATCAGAGCGATAATTTTTGAGATAGTTATTAAAACTGTTTAAAGGTTGTCAAACGTTGTTTCTCGTTGTATATCCTTTAATTCTAGAGTTAAATTGATAAATAACGTGTACGAATTTGTTTAACGCATTTGTTTTGGTTACTCGACGTCTCCGTTCTCGTGTAGCCTACATATTGCGTTTTTTTTTTAATTTGCTTACCGGGCTAAAGGTTAGCATGCTTAAAATACGTAGGTCGTTTTGTTCAACAAATTTAAGTAGATAACTCATCAGTTGTTTGCATCAGAGCGATAATTTTTCAGATAGTTATTAAAACTGTTTAAAGGTTGTCAAACGTTGTTTCTCGTTGTATATCCTTTAATTCTAGAGTTAAGTTAATAAATAACGTGTACGAATTTGTTTAACGCATTTGTTTTGGTTACTCGACGTCTCCGTTCTCGTGTAGCCTACATATTGCGTTTTTTTTTAATTTGCTTACCGGGCTAAAGGTTAGCATGCTTAAAATACGTAAGTCGTTTTGTTCAACAAATTTAAGTAGATAACTCATCAGTTGTTTGCATCAGAGCGATAATTTTTGAGATAGTTATTAAAACTGTTTAAAGGTTGTCAAACGTTGTTTCTCGTTGTATATCCTTTAATTCTAGAGTTAAATTGATAAATAACGTGTACGAATTTGTTTAACGCATTTGTTTTGGTTACTCGACGTCTCTGTTCTCGTGTAGCCTACATATTGCGTTTTTTTTGTAATTTGCTTGCCGGGCTAAAGGTTAGCATGTTTAAAATACGTAAGTCGTTTTGTTCATCAAATTTAAGTAGATAACTCATCAGTTGTTTGCATCAGAGCGACAATTTTTGAGATAGTTATTAAAACTGTTTAAAGGTTGTCAAACGTTGTTTCTCGTTGTATATCCTTTAATTCTAGAGTTAAATTGATAAATAACGTGTACGAATTTGTTTAACGCATTTGTTTTGGTTACTCGACGTCTCCGTTCTCGTGTAGCCTACATATTGCGTTTTTTTTTTAATTTGCTTACCGGGCTAAAGGTTAGCATGCTTAAAATACGTAAGTCGTTTTGTTCAACAAATTTAAGTAGATAACTCATCAGTTGTTTGCATCAGAGCGCTAATTTTTGAGATAGTTATTAAAACTGTTTAAAGGTTGTCAAACGTTGTTTCTCGTTGTATATCCTTTAATTCTAGAGTTAAATTGATAAATAACGTGTACGAATTTGTTTAACGCATTTGTTTTGGTTACTCGACGTCTCCGTTCTCGTGTAGCCTACATATTGCGTTTTTTTTTTAATTTGCTTACCGGGCTAAAGGTTAGCATGTTTAAAATACGTAAGTCGTTTTGTTCATCAAATTTAAGTAGATAACTCATCAGTTGTTTGCATCAGAGCGACAATTTTTGAGATAGTTATTAAAACTGTTTAAAGGTTGTCAAACGTTGTTTCTCGTTGTATATCCTTTAATTCTAGAGTTAAATTGATAAATAACGTGTACGAATTTGTTTAACGCATTTGTTTTGGTTACTCGACGTCTCCGTTCTCGTGTAGCCTACATATTGCGTTTTTTTTTTTAATTTGCTTACCGGGCTAAAGGTTAGCATGTTTAAAATACGTAAGTCGTTTTGTTCATCAAATTTAAGTAGATAACTCATCAGTTGTTTGCATCAGAGCGACAATTTTTGAGATAGTTATTAAAACTGTTTAAAGGTTGTCAAACGTTGTTTCTCGTTGTATATCCTTTAATTCTAGAGTTAAATTGATAAATAACGTGTACGAATTTGTTTAACGCATTTGTTTTGGTTACTCGACGTCTCCGTTCTCGTGTAGCCTACATATTGCGTTGTTTTTTAATTTGCTTACCGGGCTAAAGGTTAGCATGTTTAAAATACGTAAGTCGTTTTGTTCATCAAATTTAAGTAGATAACTCATCAGTTGTTTGCATCAGAGCGATAATTTTTGAGATAGTTATTAAAACTGTTTAAAGGTTGTCAAACGTTGTTTCTCGTTGTATATCCTTTAATTCTAGAGTTAAATTGATAAATAACGTGTACGAATTTGTTTAACGCATTTGTTTTGGTTACTCGACGTCTCCGTTCTCGTGTAGCCTACATATTGCGTTTTTTTTTTAATTTGCTTACCGGGCTAAAGGTTAGCATGCTTAAAATACGTAAGTCGTTTTGTTCAACAAATTTAAGTAGATAACTCATCAGTTGTTTGCATCAGAGCGATAATTTTTGAGATAGTTATTAAAACTGTTTAAAGGTTGTCAAACGTTGTTTCTCGTTGTATATCCTTTAATTCTAGAGTTAAATTGATAAATAACGTATACGAATTTGTTTAACGCATTTGTTTTGGTTACTCGACGTCTCCGTTCTTGTGTAGCCTACATATTGCGTTTTTTTTTTAATTTGCTTACCGGGCTAAAGGTTAGCATGCTTAAAATACGTAAGTCGTTTTGTTCAACAAATTTAAGTAGATAACTCATCAGTTGTTTGCATCAGAGCAACAATTTTTGAGATAGTTATTAAAACTGTTTAAAGGTTGTCAAACGTTGTTTCTCGTTGTATATCCTTTAATTCTAGAGTTAAATTGATAAATAACGTGTACGAATTTGTTTAACGCATTTGTTTTGGTTACTCGACGTCTCCGTTCTCGTGTAGCTTACATATTGCGTTTTTTTTTTAATTTGCTTACCGGGCTAAAGGTTAGCATGCTTAAAATACGTAAGTCGTTTTGTTCAACAAATTTAAGTAGATAACTCATCAGTTGTTTGCATCAGAGCGATAATTTTTGAGATAGTTATTAAAACTGTTTAAAGGTTGTCAAACGTTGTTTCTCGTTGTATATCCTTTAATTCTAGAGTTAAATTGATAAATAACGTGTACGAATTTGTTTAACGCATTTGTTTTGGTTACTCGACGTCTCCGTTCTCGTGTAGTCTACATATTGCGTTTTTTTTTTTAATTTGCTTACCGGGCTAAAGGTTAGCATGTTTAAAATACGTAAGTCGTTTTGTTCATCAAATTTAAGTAGATAACTCATCAGTTGTTTGCATCAGAGCGACAATTTTTGAGATAGTTATTAAAACTGTTTAAAGGTTGTCAAACGTTGTTTCTCGTTGTATATCCTTTAATTCTAGAGTTAAATTGATAAATAACGTGTACGAATTTGTTTAACGCATTTGTTTTGGTTACTCGACGTCTCCGTTCTCTTGTAGCCTACATATTGCGTTTTTTTTTTAATTTGCTTACCGGGCTAAAGGTTAGCATGTTTAAAATACGTAAGTCGTTTTGTTCATCAAATTTAAGTAGATAACTCATCAGTTGTTTGCATCAGAGCGACAATTTTTGAGATAGTTATTAAAACTGTTTAAAGGTTGTCAAACGTTGTTTCTCGTTGTATATCCTTTAATTCTAGAGTTAAATTGATAAATAACGTGTACGAATTTGTTTAACGCATTTGTTTTGGTTACTCGACGTCTCCGTTCTCGTGTAGCCTACATATTGCGTTTTTTTTTTAATTTGCTTGCCGGGCTAAAGGTTAGCATGTTTAAAATACGTAAGTCGTTTTGTTCATCAAATTTGAGTAGATAACTCATCAGTTGTTTGCATCAGAGCGACAATTTTTGAGATAGTTATTAAAACTGTTTAAAGGTTGTCAAACGTTGTTTCTCGTTGTATATCCTTTAATTCTAGAGTTAAATTGATAAATAACGTGTACGAATTTGTTTAACGCATTTGTTTTGGTTACTCGACGTTTCCGTTCTCGTGTAGCCTACATATTGCGTTTTTTTTTTAATTTGCTTACCGGGCTAAAGGTTAGCATGTTTAAAATACGTAAGTCGTTTTGTTCAACAAATTTCAGTTGTTTGCATCAGAGCGATAATTTTTGAGATAGTTATTAAAACTGTTTAAAGATTGTCAAACGTTGTTTCTCGTTGTATATCCTTTAATTCTAGAGTTAAATTGATAAATAACGTGTACGAATTTGTTTAACGCATTTGTTTTGGTTACTCGACGTCTCCGTTCTCGTGTAGCCTACATATTGCGTTTTTTTTTTAATTTGCTTACCGCGCTAAAGGTTAGCATGTTTAAAATACGTAGGTCGTTTTGTTCAACAAATTTAAGTAGATAACTCATCAGTTGTTTGCATCAGAGCGACAATTTTTGAGATAGTTATTAAAACTGTTTAAAGGTTGTCAAACGTTGTTTCTCGTTGTATATCCTTTAATTCTAGAGTTAAATTGATAAATAACGTGTACGAATTTGTTTAACGTATTTGTTTTTGTTACTCGCCGTCTCCGTTCTCGTGTAGCCTACATATTGTTTTTTTTTTTAATTTGCTTACCGGGCTAAAGGTTAGCATGTTTAAAATACGTAAGTCGTTTTGTTCATCAAATTTAAGTAGATAACTCAGCAGTTGTTTGCATCAGAGCGACAATTTTTGAGATAGTTATTAAAACTGTTTAAAGGTTGTCAAACGTTGTTTCTCGTTGTATATCCTTTAATTCTAGAGTTAAATTGATAAATAACGTGTACGAATTTGTTTAACGCATTTGTTTTGGTTACTCGACGTCTCCGTTCTCGTGTAGCCTACATATTGCGTTTTTTTTTTTAATTTGCTTACCGGGCTAAAGGTTAGCATGTTTAAAATACGTAAGTCGTTTTGTTCATCAAATTTAAGTAGATAACTCATCAGTTGTTTGCATCAGAGCGACAATTTTTGAGATAGTTATTAAAACTGTTTAAAGGTTGTCAAACGTTGTTTCTCGTTGTATATCCTTTAATTCTAGAGTTAAATTGATAAATAACGTGTACGAATTTGTTTAACGCATTTGTTTTGGTTACTCGACGTCTCCGTTCTCGTGTAGCCTACATATTGCGTTTTCTTTTTAATTTGCTTACCGGGCTAAAGGTTAGCATGTTTAAAATACGTAAGTCGTTTTGTTCAACAAATTTAAGAAGATAACTCATCAGTTGTTTGCATCAGAGCGACAATTTTTGAGTAAGTTATTAAAACTGTTTAAAGGTTGTCAAACGTTGTTTCTCGTTGTATATCCTTTAATTCTAGAGTTAAATTGATAAATAACGTGTACGAATTTGTTTAACGCATTTGTTTTGGTTACTCGACGTCTCCGTTCTCGTGTAGCCTACATATTGCGTTTTTTTTTTAATTTGCTTACCGGGCTAAAGGTTAGCATGTTTAAAATACGTAAGTCGTTTTGTTCATCAAATTTAAGTAGATAACTCATCAGTTGTTTGCATCAGAGCGACAATTTTTGAGATAGTTATTAAAACTGTTTAAAGGTTGTCAAACGTTGTTTCTCGTTGTATATCCTTTAATTCTAGAGTTAAATTGATAAATAACGTGTACGAATTTGTTTAACGCATTTGTTTTGGTTACTCGACGTCTCCGTTCTCGTGTAGCCTACATATTGCGTTTTTTTTTTTTAATTTGCTTACCGGGCTAAAGGTTAGCATGTTTAAAATACGTAAGTCGTTTTGTTCATCAAATTTAAGTAGATAACTCATCAGTTGTTTGCATCAGAGCGACAATTTTTGAGATAGTTATTAAAACTGTTTAAAGGTTGTCAAACGTTGTATATCCTTTAATTCTAGAGTTAAATTGATAAATAACGTGTACGAATTTGTTTAACGCATTTGTTTTGGTTACTCGACGTCTCCGTTCTCGTGTAGCCTACATATTGCGTTTTTTTTTTAACTTGCTTACCGGGCTAAAGGTTAGCATGTTTAAAATACGTAAGTCGTTTGTTCATCAAATTTAAGTGGATAACTCATCAGTTGTTTGCATCAGAGCGACAATTTTTGAGATAGTTATTAAAACTGTTTAAAGGTTGTCAAACGTTGTTTCTCGTTGTATATCCTTTAATTCTAGAGTTAAATTGATAAATAACGTGTACGAATTTGTTTAACGCATTTGTTTTGGTTACTCGACGTCTCCGTTCTCGTGTAGCCTACATATTGCGTTTTTTTTTTAATTTGCTTACCGGGCTAAAGGTTAGCATGTTTAAAATACGTAAGTCGTTTTGTTCATCAAATTTAAGTAGATAACTCATCAGTTGTTTGCATCAGAGCGACAATTTTTGAGATAGTTATTAAAACTGTTTAAAGGTTGTCAAACGTTGTTTCTCGTTGTATATCCTTTAATTCTAGAGTTAAATTGATAAATAACGTGTACGAATTTGTTTAACGCATTTGTTTTGGTTACTCGACGTCTCCGTTCTCGTGTAGCCTACATATTGCGTTTTTTTTTTAATTTGCTTACCGGGCTAAAGGTTAGCATGCTTAAAATACGTAAGTCGTTTTGTTCAACAAATTTAAGTAGATAACTCATCAGTTGTTTGCATCAGAGCGATAATTTTTGAGATAGTTATTAAAACTGTTTAAAAGTTGTCAAACGTTGTTTCTCGTTGTATATCCTTTAATTCTAGAGTTAAATTGATAAATAACGTGTACGAATTTGTTTAACGCATTTGTTTTGGTTACTCGACGTCTCCGTTCTCGTGTAGCCTACATATTGCGTTTTTTTTTTTAATTTGCTTACCGGGCTAAAGGTTAGCATGCTTAAAATACGTAAGTCGTTTTGTTCAACAAATTTAAGTAGATAACTCATCAGTTGTTTGCATCAGAGCGATAATTTTTGAGATAGTTATTAAAACTGTTTAAAGGTTGTCAAACGTTGTTTCTCGTTGTATATCCTTTAATTCTAGAGTTAAATTGATAAATAACGTGTACGAATTTGTTTAACGCATTTGTTTTGGTTACTCGACGTCTCCGTTCTCGTGTAGCCTACATATTGCGTTTTTTTTTAATTTGCTTACCGGGCTAAAGGTTAGCATGCTTAAAATACGTAAGTCGTTTTGTTCAACAAATTTAAGTAGATAACTCATCAGTTGTTTGCATCAGAGCGATAATTTTTGAGATAGTTATTAAAACTGTTTAAAGGTTGTCAAACGTTGTTTCTCGTTGTATATCCTTTAATTCTAGAGTTAAATTGATAAATAACGTGTACGAATTTGTTTAAGGCATTTCTTTTGGTTACTCGACGTCTCCGTTCTCGTGTAGCCTACATATTGCGTTTTTTTTTTTAATTTGCTTACCGCGCTAAAGGTTAGCATGTTTAAAATGCGTAGGTCGTTTTGTTCAACAAATTTAAGTAGATAATTCATCAGTTGTTTGCATCAGAGCGACAATTTTTGAGATAGTTAATAAAACTGTTTAAAGATTGTCAAACGTTGTTTCTCGTTGTAAATCCTTTAATTCTAGAGTTAAATTGATAAATAACGTGTACGAATTTGTTTAACGTATTTGTTTTGGTTACTCGCCGTCTCCGTTCTCGTGTAGCCTACATATTGCGTTTTTTTTTTAATTTGCTTACCGGGCTAAAGGTTAGCATGTTTAAAATACGTAAGTCGTTTTGTTCATCAAATTTAAGTAGATAACTCATCAGTTGTTTGCATCAGAGCGAAAATTTTTGAGATAGTTATTAAAACTGTTTAAAGGTTGTCAAACGTTGTTTCTCGTTGTATATCCTTTAATTCTAGAGTTAAATTGATAAATAACGTGTACGAATTTGTTTAACGCATTTGTTTTGGTTACTCGACGTCTCCGTTCTCGTGTAGCCTACATATTGCGTTTTTTTTTAATTTGCTTACCGGGCTAAAGGTTAGCATGTTTAAAATACGTAAGTCGTTTTGTTCAACAAATTTAAGTAGATAACTCATCAGTTGTTTGCATCAGAGCGACAATTTTTGAGATAGTTATTAAAACTGTTTAAAGGTTGTCAAACGTTGTTTCTCGTTGTATATCCTTTAATTCTAGAGTTAAATTGATAAATACCGTGTACGAATTTGTTTAACGCATTTGTTTTGGTTACTCGACGTCTCCGTTCTCGTGTAGCCTACATATTGCGTTTTTTTTTTTTAATTTGCTTACCGGGCTAAAGGTTAGCATGCTTAAAATACGTAAGTCGTTTTGTTCAACAAATTTAAGTAGATAACTCATCAGTTGTTTGCATCAGAGCGATAATTTTTGAGATAGTTATTAAAACTGTTTAAAGGTTGTCAAACGTTGTTTCTCGTTGTATATCCTTTAATTCTAGAGTTAAATTGATAAATAACGTGTACGAATTTGTTTAACGCATTTGTTTTGGTTACTCGACGTCTCCGTTCTCGTGTAGCCTACATATTGCGTTTTTTTTTTAATTTGCTTACCGGGCTAAAGGTTAGCATGCTTAAAATACGTAAGTCGTTTTGTTCAACAAATTTAAGTAGATAACTCATCATTTGTTTGCATCAGAGCGATAATTTTTCAGATAGTTATTAAAACTGTTTAAAGGTTGTCAAACGTTGTTTCTCGTTGTATATCCTTTAATTCTAGAGTTAAATTGATAAATAACGTGTACGAATTTGTTTAACGCATTTGTTTTGGTTACTCGACGTCTCCGTTCTCGTGTAGCCTACATATTGCGTTTTTTTTTTTAATTTGCTTACCGGGCTAAAGGTTAGCATGCCTAAAATACGAAAGTCGTTTTGTTTAACAAATTTAGGTAGATAACTCATCAGTTGTTTGCATCAGAGCGATAATTTTTGAGATAGTTATTAAAACTGTTTAAAGGTTGTCAAACGTTGTTTCTCGTTGTATATCCTTTAATTCTAGAGTTAAATTGATAAATAACGTGTACGAATTTATTTAACGCATTTGTTTTGGTTACTCGACGTCTCCGTTCTCGTGTAGCCTACATATTGCGTTTTTTTTTTAATTTGCTTACCGGGCTAAAGGTTAGCATGCTTAAAATACGTAAGTCATTTTGTTCAACAAATTTAAGTAGATAACTCATCAGTTGTTTGCATCAGAGCGATACTTTTTGAGATAGTTATTAAAACTGTTTAAAGGTTGTCAAACGTTGTTTCTCGTTGTATATCCTTTAATTCTAGAGTTAAATTGATAAATAACGTGTACGAATTTGTTTAACGCATTTGTTTTGGTTACTCGACGTCTCCGTTCTCGTGTAGCCTACATATTGCGTTTTTTTTTAATTTGCTTACCGGGCTAAAGGTTAGCATGTTTAAAATACGTAAGTCGTTTTGTTCAACAAATTTGAGTAGATAACTCATCAGTTGTTTGCATCAGAGCGACAATTTTTTAGATAGTTATTAAAACTGTTTAAAGGTTGTCAAACGTTGTTTCTCGTTGTATATCCTTTAATTCTAGAGTTAGATTGATAAATAACGTGTACGAATTTGTTTAACGCATTTGTTTTGGTTACTCGACGTCTCCGTTCTCGTGTAGCCAACATATTGCGTTTTTTTTTTTAATTTTCTTACCGGGCTAAAGGTGAGCATGTTTAAAATACGTAAGTCGTTTTGTTCAACAAATTTAAGTAGATAACTCATCAGTTGTTTGCATCAGAGCGATAATTTTTGAGATAGTTATTAAAACTGTTTAAAGGTTGTCAAACGTTGTTTCTCGTTGTATATCCTTTAATTCTAGAGTTAAATTCATAAATAACGTGTACGAATTTGTTTAATGCATTTGTTTTGGTTACTCGACGTCTCCGTTCTCGTGTAGCCTACATATTGCGTTTTTTTTTTTTAATTTGCTTACCGGGCTAAAGGTTAGCATGCTTAAAATACGTAAGTCGTTTTGTTCAACAAATTTGAGTAGATAACTCAGCAGTTGTTTGCATCAGAGCGACAATTTTTGAGATAGTTATTAAAATTGTTTAAAGGTTGTCAAACGTTGTTTCTCGTTGTATATCCTTTAATTCTAGAGTTAAATTGATAAATAACGTGTACGAATTTGTTTAAAGCATTTGTTTTGGTTACTCGACGTCTCCGTTCTCGTGTAGCCTACATATTGCGTTTTTTTTTTTAATTTGCTTACCGGGCTAAAGGTTAGCATGCTTAAAATACGTAAGTCGTTTTGTTCAACAAATTTAAGTAGATAACTCATCAGTTGTTTGCATCAGAGCGACAATTTTTGAGATAGTTATTAAAACTGTTTAAAGGTTGTCAAACGTTGTTCTCGTTGTATATCCTTTAATTCTAGAGTTAAATTGATAAATAACGTGTACGAATTTGTTTAACGCATTTGTTTTGGTTACTCGACGTCTCCGTTCTCGTGTAGCCTACATATTGCGTTTTTTTTTTTAATTTGCTTACCGGGCTAAAGGTTAGCATGTTTAAAATACGTAAGTCGTTTTGTTCAACAAATTTGAGTAGATAACTCAGCAGTTGTTTGCATCAGAGCGACAATTTTTGAGATAGTTATTAAAACTGTTTAAAGGTTGTCAAACGTTGTTTCTCGTTGTATATCCTTTAATTCTAGAGTTAAATTGATAAATAACGTGTACGAATTTGTTTAACGCATTTGTTTTGGTTACTCGACGTCTCCGTTCTCGTGTAGCCTACATATTGCGTTTTTTTTTAATTTGCTTACCGGGCTAAAGGTTAGCATGCTTAAAATACGTAAGTCGTTTCGTTCAACAAATTTGAGTAGATAACTCATCAGTTGTTTGCATCAGAGCGATAATTTTTGAGATAGTTATTAAAACTGTTTAAAGGTTGTCAAACGTTGTTTCTCGTTGTATATCCTTTAATTCTAGAGTTAAATTGTTAAATAACGTGTACGAATTTGTTTAACGCATTTGTTTTGGTTACTTGACGTCTCCGTTCTCGTGTAGCCTACATATTGCGTTTTTTTTTTAATTTGCTTACCGGGCTAAAGGTTAGCATGTTTAAAATACGTAAGTCGTTTTGTTCAACAAATTTAAGTAGATAACTCATCAGTTGTTTGCATCAGAGCGATAATTTTTGAGATAGTTATTAAAACTGTTTAAAGGTTGTCAAACGTTGTTTCTCGTTGTATATCCTTTAATTCTAGAGTTAAATTGATAAATAACGTGTACGAATTTGTTTAACGCATTTATTTTGGTTACTCGACGTCTCCGTTCTCGTGTAGCCTACATATTGCGTTTTTTTTTTTAACTTGCTTACCGGGCTAAAGGTTAGCATGTTTAAAATACGTAAGTCGTTTTGTTCATCAAATTTAAGTAGATAACTCATCAGTTCTTTGCATCAGAGCGACAATTTTTGAGATAGTTATTAAAACTGTTTAAAGGTTGTCAAACGTTGTTTCTCGTTGTATATCCTTTAATTCTAGAGTTAAATTGATAAATAACGTGTACGAATTTGTTTAACGCATTTGTTTTGGTTACTCGACGTCTCTGTTCTCGTGTAGCCTACATATTGCGTTTTTTTTTTTAATTTGCTTACCGGGCTAAAGGTTAGCATGCTTAAATACGTAAGTCGTTTTGTTCAACAAATTTGAGTAGATAACTCATCAGTTGTTTGCATCAGAGCGATAATTTTTGAGATAGTTATTAAAACTGTTTAAAGGTTGTCAAACGTTGTTTCTCGTTGTATATCCTTTAATTCTAGAGTTAAATTGATAAATAACGTGTACGAATTTGTTTAACGCATTTGTTTTGGTTACTCGACGTCTCCGTTCTCGTGTAGCCTACATATTGCGTTTTTTTTTTTAATTTGCTTACCGGGCTAAAGGTTAGCATGCTTAAAATACGTAAGTCGTTTTGTTCAACAAATTTAAGTAGATAACTCATCAGTTGTTTGCATCAGAGCGATAATTTTTGAGATAGTTATTAAAACTGTTTAAAGGTTGTCAAACGTTGTTTCTCGTTGTATATCCTTTAATTCTAGAGTTAAATTGATAAATAACGTGTACGAATTTGTTTAACGCATTTGTTTTGGTTACTCGACGTCTCCGTTCTCGTGTAGCCTACATATTGCGTTTTTTTTTTAATTTGCTTACCGGGCTAAAGGTTAGCATGTTTAAAATACGTAAGTCGTTTTGTTCAACAAATTTGAGTAGATAACTCAGCAGTTGTTTGCATCAGAGCGACAATTTTTGAGATAGTTATTAAAACTGTTTATAGGTTGTCAAACGTTGTTTCTCGTTGTATATCCTTTAATTCTAGAGTTAAATTGATAAATAACGTGTACGAATTTGTTTAACGTATTTGTTTTGGTTACTCGACGTCTCCGTTCTCGTGTAGCCTACATATTGCGTTTTTTTTTTTAATTTGCTTACCGGGCTAAAGGTTAGCATGCTTAAAATACGTAAGTCGTTTTGTTCAACAAATTTAAGTAGATAACTCATCAGTTGTTTGCATCAGAGCGATAATTTTTGAGATAGTTATTAAAACTGTTTAAAGGTTGTCAAACGTTGTTTCTCGTTGTATATCCTTTAATTCTAGAGTTAAATTGATAAATAACGTGTACGAATTTGTTTAACGCATTTGTTTTGGTTACTCGACGTCTCCGTTCTCGTGTAGCTTACATATTGCGTTTTTTTTTAATTTGCTTACCGGGCTAAAGGTTAGCATGCTTAAAATACGTAAGTCGTTTTGTTCAACAAATTTGAGTAGATAACTCATCAGTTGTTTGCATCAGAGCGACAATTTTTGAGATAGTTATTAAAACTGTTTAAAGGTTGTCAAACGTTGTTTCTCGTTGTATATCCTTTAATTCTAGAGTTAAATTGATAAATAACGTGTACGAATTTGTTTAACGCATTTGTTTTGGTTACTCGACGTCTCCGTTCTCGTGTAGCCTATATATTGCGTTTTTTTTTTTAACTTGCTTACCGGGCTAAAGGTTAGCATGTTTAAAATACGTAAGTCGTTTTGTTCATCAAATTTAAGTAGATAACTCATCAGTTCTTTGCATCAGAGCGACAATTTTTGAGATAGTTATTAAAACTGTTTAAAGGTTGTCAAACGTTGTTTCTCGTTGTATATCCTTTAATTCTAGAGTTAAATTGATAAATAACGTGTACGAATTTGTTTAACGCATTTGTTTTGGTTACTCGACGTCTCTGTTCTCGTGTAGCCTACATATTGCGTTTTTTTTTTTAATTTGCTTACCGGGCTAAAGGTTAGCATGCTTAAATACGTAAGTCGTTTTGTTCAACAAATTTGAGTAGATAACTCATCAGTTGTTTGCATCAGAGCGATAATTTTTGAGATAGTTATTAAAACTGTTTAAAGGTTGTCAAACGTTGTTTCTCGTTGTATATCCTTTAATTCTAGAGTTAAATTGATAAATAACGTGTACGAATTTGTTTAACGCATTTGTTTTGGTTACTCGACGTCTCCGTTCTCGTGTAGCCTACATATTGCGTTTTTTTTTTTAATTTGCTTACCGGGCTAAAGGTTAGCATGCTTAAAATACGTAAGTCGTTTTGTTCAACAAATTTAAGTAGATAACTCATCAGTTGTTTGCATCAGAGCGATAATTTTTGAGATAGTTATTAAAACTGTTTAAAGGTTGTCAAACGTTGTTTCTCGTTGTATATCCTTTAATTCTAGAGTTAAATTGATAAATAACGTGTACGAATTTGTTTAACGCATTTGTTTTGGTTACTCGACGTCTCCGTTCTCGTGTAGCCTACATATTGCGTTTTTTTTTTAATTTGCTTACCGGGCTAAAAGTTAGCATGTTTAAAATACGTAAGTCGTTTTGTTCAACAAATTTGAGTAGATAACTCAGCAGTTGTTTGCATCAGAGCGACAATTTTTGAGATAGTTATTAAAACTGTTTATAGGTTGTCAAACGTTGTTTCTCGTTGTATATCCTTTAATTCTAGAGTTAAATTGATAAATAACGTGTACGAATTTGTTTAACGTATTTGTTTTGGTTACTCGACGTCTCCGTTCTCGTGTAGCCTACATATTGCGTTTTTTTTTTAATTTGCTTACCGGGCTAAAGGTTAGCATGCTTAAAATACGTAAGTCGTTTTGTTCAACAAATTTAAGTAGATAACTCATCAGTTGTTTGCATCAGAGCGATAATTTTTGAGATAGTTATTAAAACTGTTTAAAGGTTGTCAAACGTTGTTTCTCGTTGTATATCCTTTAATTCTAGAGTTAAATTGATAAATAACGTGTACGAATTTGTTTAACGCATTTGTTTTGGTTACTCGACGTCTCCGTTCTCGTGTAGCTTACATATTGCGTTTTTTTTTTAATTTGCTTACCGGGCTAAAGGTTAGCATGTTTAAAATACGTAAGTCGTTTTGTTCAACAAATTTGAGTAGATAACTCATGAGTTGTTTGCATCAGAGCGACAATTTTTGAGATAGTTATTAAAACTGTTTAAAGGTTGTCAAACGTTGTTTCTCGTTGTATATCCTTTAATTCTAGAGTTAAATTGATAAATAACGTGTACGAATTTGTTTAACGCATTTGTTTTGGTTACTCGACGTCTCCGTTCTCGTGTAGCCTACATATTGCGTTTTTTTTTAATTTGCTTACCGGGCTAAAAGTTAGCATGTTTAAAATACGTAAGTCGTTTTGTTCAACAAATTTGAGTAGATAACTCATCAGTTGTTTGCATCAGAGCGACAATTTTTGAGATAGTTATTAAAACTGTTTAAAGGTTGTCAAACGTTGTTTCTCGTTGTATATCCCTTAATTCTAGAGTTAAATTGATAAATAACGTGTACGAATTTGTTTAACGCATTTGTTTTGGTTACTCGACGTCTCCGTTCTCGTGTAGCCTACATATTGCGTTTTTTTTTTAATTTGCTTACCGGGCTAAAGGTTAGCATGTTGAAAATACGTAAGTCGTTTTGTTCATCAAATTTAAGTAGATAACTCATCAGTTGTTTGCATCAGAGCGATAATTTTTGAGATAGTTATTAAAACTGTTTAAAGGTTGTCAAACGTTGTTTCTCGTTGTATATCCTTTAATTCTAGAGTTAAATTGATAAATAACGTGTACGAATTTGTTTAACGCGTTTGTTTTGGTTACTCGACGTCTCCGTTCTCGTGTAGCCTACATATTGCGTTTTTTTTTTAATTTGCTTACCGGGCTAAAGGTTAGCATGTTTAAAATACGTAAGTCGTTTTGTTCATCAAATTTAAGTAGATAACTCATCAGTTGTTTGCATCAGAGCGATAATTTTTGAGATAGTTATTAAAACTGTTTAAAGGTTGTCAAACGTTGTTTCTCGTTGTATATCCTTTAATTCTAGAGTTAAATTGATAAATAACGTGTACGAATTTGTTTAACGCATTTGTTTTGGTTACTCGACGTCTCCGTTCTCGTGTAGCTTACATATTGCGTTTTTTTTTTAATTTGCTTACCGGGCTAAAGGTTAGCATGCTTAAAATACGTAAGTCGTTTTGTTCAACAAATTTGAGTAGATATCTCATCAGTTGTTTGCATCAGAGCGACAATTTTTGAGATAGTTATTAAAACTGTTTAAAGGTTGTCAAACGTTGTTTCTCGTTGTATATCCTTTAATTCTAGAGTTAAATTGATAAATAACGTGTACGAATTTGTTTAACGCATTTGTTTTGGTTACTCGACGTCTCCGTTCTCGTGTAGCCTACATATTGCGTTTTTTTTTAATTTGCTTACCGGGCTAAAGGTTAGCATGTTTAAAATACGTAAGTCGTTTTGTTCAACAAATTTGAGTAGATAACTCATCAGTTGTTTGCATCAGAGCGACAATTTTTGAGATAGTTATTAAAACTGTTTAAAGGTTGTCAAACGTTGTTTCTCGTTGTATATCCCTTAATTCTAGAGTTAAATTGATAAATAACGTGTACGAATTTGTTTAACGCATTTGTTTTGGTTACTCGACGTCTCCGTTCTCGTGTAGCCTACATATTGCGTTTTTTTTTTTAATTTGCTTACCGGGCTAAAGGTTAGCATGTTGAAAATACGTAAGTCGTTTTGTTCATCAAATTTAAGTAGATAACTCATCAGTTGTTTGCATCAGAGCGATAATTTTTGAGATAGTTATTAAAACTGTTTAAAGGTTGTCAAACGTTGTTTCTCGTTGTATATCCTTTAATTCTAGAGTTAAATTGATAAATAACGTGTACGAATTTGTTTAACGCGTTTGTTTTGGTTACTCGACGTCTCCGTTCTCGTGTAGCCTACATATTGCGTTTTTTTTTTAATTTGCTTACCGGGCTAAAGGTTAGCATGTTTAAAATACGTAAGTCGTTTTGTTCATCAAATTTAAGTAGATAACTCATCAGTTGTTTGCATCAGAGCGATAATTTTTGAGATAGTTATTAAAACTGTTTAAAGGTTGTCAAACGTTGTTTCTCGTTGTATATCCTTTAATTCTAGAGTTAAATTGATAAATAACGTGTACGAATGTGCTTAACGCATTTGTTTTGGTTACTCGACGTCTCCGTTCTCGTGTAGCCTACATATTGCGTTTTTTTTTTTAATTTGCTTACCGGACTAAAGATTAGCATGCTTAAAATACGTAAGTCGTTTTGTTCAACAAATTTAAGTAGATAACTCATCAGTTGTTTGCATCAGAGCGACAATTTTTGAGATAGTTATTAAAACTGTTTAAAGGTTGTCAAACGTTGTTTCTCGTTGTATATCCTTTAATTCTAGAGTTAAATTGATAAATAACGTGTACGAATTTGTTTAACGCATTTGTTTTGGTTACTCGACGTCTCCGTTCTCGTGTAGCCTACATATTGCGTTTTTTTTTTAATTTGCTTACCGGGCAAAAGGTTAGCATGTTTAAAATACGTAAGTCGTTTTGTTCATCAAATTTAAGTAGATAACTCATCAGTTGTTTGCATCAGAGCGATAATTTTTGAGATAGTTATTAAAACTGTTTAAAGGTTGTCAAACGTTGTTTCTCGTTGTATATCCTTTAATTCTACAGTTAAATTGATAAATAACGTGTACGAATTTGTTTAACGCATTTGTTTTGGTTACTCGACGTCTCCGTTCTCGTGTAGCCTACATATTGCGTTTTTTTTAAATTTGCTTACCGGGCTAAAGGTTAGCATGTTTAAAATACGTAAGTCGTTTTGTTCATCAAATTTAAGTAGATAACTCATCAGTTGTTTGCATCAGAGCGATAATTTTTGAGATAGTTATTAAAACTGTTTAAAGGTTGTCAAACGTTGTTTCTCGTTGTATATCCTTTAATTCTAGAGTTAAATTGATAAATAACGTGTACGAATTTGTTTAACGCATTTGTTTTGGTTACTCGACGTCTCCGTTCTCGTGTAGCCTACATATTGCGTTTTTTTTTTAATTTGCTTACCGGGCTAAAGGTTAGCATGTTTAAAATACGTAAGTCGTTTTGTTCAACAAATTTAAGTAGATAACTCATCAGTTGTTTGCATTAGAGCGACAATTTTTGAGATAGTTATTAAAACTGTTTAAAGGTTGTCAAACGTTGTTTCTCGTTGTATATCCTTTAATTCTAGAGTTAAATTGATAAATAACGTGCACGAATTTGTTTAACGCATTTGGTTTGGTTACTCGACGTCTCCGTTCTCGTGTAGCCTACATATTGCGTTTTTTTTTTAATTTGCTTACCGGGCTAAAGGTTAGCATGTTTAAAATACGTAAGTCGTTTTGTTCATCAAATTTAAGTAGATAACTCATCAGTTGTTTGCATCAGAGCGATAATTTTTGAGATAGTTATTAAAACTGTTTAAAGGTTGTCAAACGTTGTTTCTCGTTGTATATCCTTTAATTCTAGAGTTAAATTGATAAATAACGTGTACGAATTTGTTTAACGCATTTGTTTTGGTTACTCGACGTCTCCATTCGCGTGTAGCCTACATATTGCGTTTTTTTTTTTTAATTTGCTTACCGGGCTAAAGGTTAGCATGTTTAAAATACGTAAGTCGTTTTGCTCAACAAATTTAAGTAGATAACTCATCAGTTGTTTGCATCAGAGCGACAATTTTTGAGATAGTTATTAAAACTGTTTAAAGGTTGTCAAACGTTGTTTCTCGTTGTATATCCTTTAATTCTAGAGTTAAATTGATAAATAACTTGTACGAATTTGTTTAACGCATTTGTTTTGGTTACTCGACGTCTCCGTTCTCGTGTAGCCTACATATTGCGTTTTTTTTTTAATTTGCTTACCGGGCTAAAGGTTAGCATGCTTAAAATACGTAAGTCGTTTTGTTCAACAAATTTAAGTAGATAACTCATCAGTTGTTTGCATCAGAGCGGCAATTTTTGAGATAGTTATTAAAACTGTTTAAAGGTTGTCAAACGTTGTTTCTCGTTGTATATCCTTTAATTCTAGAGTTAAATTGATAAATAACGTGTACGAATTTGTTTAACGCATTTGTTTTGGTTACTCGACGTCTCCGTTCTCGTGTAGCCTACATATTGCGTTTTTTTTTTAATTTGCTTACCAGGCTAAAGGTTAGCATGCTTAAAATACGTAAGTCGTTTTGTTCATCAAATTTAAGTAGATAACTCATCAGTTGTTTGCATCAGAGCGATAATTTTTGAGATAGTTATTAAAACTGTTTAAAGGTTGTCAAAAGTTGTTTCTCGTTGTATATCCTTTAATTCTAGAGTTAAATTGATAAATAACATGTACGAATTTGTTTAACGCGTTTGTTTTGGTACTCGACGTCTCCGTTCTCGTGTAGCCTACATATTGCGTTTTTTTTTTAATTTGCTTATTGGGCTAAAGGTTAGCATGTTTAAAATACGTAAGTCGTTTTGTTCATCAAATTTAAGTAGATAACTCATCAGTTGTTTGCATCAGAGCGACAATTTTTGAGATAGTTATTAAAACTGTTTAAAGGTTGTCAAACGTTGTTTCTCGTTGTATATCCTTTAATTCTAGAGTTAAATTGATAAATAACGTGTACGAATTTGTTTAACGTATTTCTTTTGGTTACTCGACGTCTCCGTTCTCGTGTAGCCTACATATTGCGTTTTTTTTTTAATTTGCTTACCGGGCTAAAGGTTAGCATGTTTAAAATACGTAAGTCGTTTTGTTCAACAAATTTAAGTAGATAACTCATCAGTTGTTTGCATCAGAGCGATAATTTTTGAGATAGTTATTAAAACTGTTTAAAGGTTGTCAAACGTTGTTTCTCGTTGTATATCCTTTAATTCTAGAGTTAAATTGATAAATAACGTGTACGAATTTGTTTAACGCATTTGTTTTGGTTACTCGACGTCTCCGTTCTCGTGTAGCCCACATATTGCGTTTTTTTTTTTAATTTGCTTACCGGGCTAAAGGTTAGCATGTTTAAAATACGTAAGTCGTTTTGTTCATCAAATTTAAGTAGATAACTCATCAGTTGTTTGCATCAGAGTGACAATTTTTGAGATAGTTATTAAAACTCTTTAAAGGTTGTCAAACGTTGTTTCTCGTTGTATATCCTTTAATTCTAGAGTTAAATTGATAAATAACGTGTACGAATTTGTTTAACGCATTTGTTTTGGTTACTCGACGTCTCCGTTCTCGTGTAGCCTACATATTGCGTTTTTTTTTTTAATTTGCTTACCGGGCTAAAGGTTAGCATGTTTAAAATACGTAAGTCGTTTTGTTCAACAAATTTGAGTAGATAACTCATCAGTTGTTTGCATCAGAGCGATAATTTTTGAGATAGTTATTAAAACTGTTTAAAGGTTGTCAAACGTTGTTTCTCGTTGTATATCCTTTAATTCTAGAGTTAAATTGATAAATAACGTGTACGAATTTGTTTAACGCATTTGTTTTGGTTACTCGACGTCTCCGTTCTCGTGTAGCCTACATATTGCGTTTTTTTTTAATTTGCTTACCGGGCTAAAGGTTAGCATGTTTAAAATACGTAAGTCGTTTTGTTCATCAAATTTAAGTAGATAACTCATCAGTTGTTTGCATCAGAGCGACAATTTTTGAGATAGTTATTAAAACTGTTTAAAGGTTGTCAAACGTTGTTTCTCGTTGAATATCCTTTAATTCTAGAGTTAAATTGATAAATAACGTGTACGAATTTGTTTAACGCATTTGTTTTGGTTTCTCGACGTCTCCGTTCTCGTGTAGCCTACATATTGCGTTTTTTTTTTAATTTGCTTACCGGGCTAAAGGTTAGCATGTTTAAAATACGTAAGTCGTTTTGTTCATCAAATTTAAGTAGATAACTCATCAGTTGTTTGCATCAGAGCGACAATTTTTGAGATAGTTATTAAAACTGTTTAAAGGTTGTCAAACGTTGTTTCTCGTTGTATATCCTTTAATTCTAGAGTTAAATTGATAAATAACGTGTACGAATTTGTCTAACGCATTTGTTTTGGTTACTCGACGTCTCCGTTCTCGTGTAGCCTACATATTGCGTTTTTTTTTTAATTTGCTTACCGGGCTAAAGGTTAGCATGTTTAAAATACGTAAGTCGTTTTGTTCATCAAATTTAAGTAGATAACTCATCAGTTGTTTGCATCAGAGCGACAATTTTTGAGATAGTTATTAAAACTGTTTAAAGGTTGTCAAACGTTGTTTCTCGTTGTATATCCTTTAATTCTAGAGTTAAATTGATAAATAACGTGTACGAATTTGTTTAACGCATTTCTTTTGGTTACTCGACGTCTCCGTTCTCGTGTAGCCTACATATTGCGTTTTTTTTTTAATTTGCTTACCGGGCTAAAGGTTAGCATGTTTAAAATACGTAAGTCGTTTTGTTCAACAAATTTGAGTAGATAACTCAGCAGTTGTTTGCATCAGAGCGACAATTTTTGAGATAGTTATTAAAACTGTTTAAAGGTTGTCAAACGTTGTTTCTCGTTGTATATCCTTTAATTCTAGAGTTAAATTGATAAATAACGTGTACGAATTTGTTTAACGCATTTGTTTTGGTTACTCGACGTCTCCGTTCTCGTGTAGCCTACATATTGCGTTTTTTTTTAATTTGCTTACCGGGCTAAAGGTTAGCATGTTTAAAATACGTAAGTCGTTTTGTTCAACAAATTTAAGTAGATAACTCATCAGTTGTTTGCATCAGAGCGACAATTTTTGAGATAGTTATTAAAACTGTTTAAAGGTTGTCAAACGTTGTTTCTCGTTGTATATCCTTTAATTCTAGAGTTAAATTGATAAATAACGTGTACGAATTTGTTTAACGCATTTGTTTTGGTTACTCGACGTCTCTGTTCTCGTGTAGCCTACATATTGCGTTTTTTTTTTAATTTGCTTACCGGGCTAAAGGTTAGCATGCTTAAAATACGTAAGTCGTTTTGTTCAACATATTTAAGTAGATAACTCATCAGTTGTTTGCATCAGAGCGATAATTTTTGAGATCGTTATTAAAACTGTTTAAAGGTTGTCAAACGTTGTTTCTCGTTGTATATCCTTTAATTCTAGAGTTAAATTGATAAATAACGTGTACGAATTTGTTTAACGCATTTGTTTTGGTTACTCGACGTCTCCGTTCTCGTGTAGCCTACATATTGCGTTTTTTTTAATTTGCTTACCGGGCTAAAGGTTAGCATGTTTAAAATACGTAAGTCGTTTTGTTCAACAAATTTAAGTAGATAACTCATCAGTTGTTTGCATCAGAGCGATAATTTTTGAGATAGTTATTAAAACTGTTTAAAGGTTGTCAAACGTTGTTTCTCGTTGTATATCCTTTAATTCTAGAGTTAAATTGATAATAATAATTTGCTTACCGGGCTAAAGGTTAGCATGTTTAAAATACGTAAGTCGTTTTGTTCATCAAATTTAAGTAGATAACTCATCAGTTGTTTGCTTCAGAGCGACAATTTTTGAGATAGTTATTAAAACTGTTTAAAGGTTGTCAAACGTTGTTTCTCGTTGTATATCATTTAATTCTAGAGTTAAATTGATAAATAACGTGTACGAATTTGTTTAACGCATTTGTTTTGGTTGCTCGACGTCTCCGTTCTCGTGTAGCCTACATATTGCGTTTTTTTTTTTTAATTTGCTTACCGGGCTAAAAGTTAGCATGTTTAAAATACGTAAGTCGTTTTGTTCAACAAATTTGAGTAGATAACTCATCAGTTGTATGCATCAGAGCGATAATTTTTGAGATAGTTATTAAAACTGTTTAAAGGTTGTCAAACGTTGTTTCTCGTTGTATATCCTTTAATTCTAGAGTTAAATTGATAAATAACGTGTACGAATTTGTTTAACGTATTTGTTTTGGTTACTCGACGTCTCTGTTCTCGTGTAGCCTACATATTGCGTTTTTTTTTTTAATTTGCTTACCGGGCTAAAGGTTAGCATGCTTAAAATACGTAAGTCGTTTTGTTCAACAAATTTAAGTAGATAACTCATCAGTTGTTTGCATCAGAGCGACAATTTTTGAGATAGTTATTAAAACTGTTTAAAGGTTGTCAAACATTGTTTCTCGTTGTATATCCTTTAATTCTAGAGTTAAATTGATAAATAACGTGTACGAATTTGTTTAACGCATTTGTTTTGGTTACTCGACGTCTCCGTTCTCGTGTAGCCTACATATTGCGTTTTTTTTTTAATTTGCTTACCGGGCTAAAGGTTAGCATGTTTAAAATACGTAAGTCGTTTTGTTCAACAAATTTGAGTAGATAACTCAGCAGTTGTTTGCATCAGAGCGACAATTTTTAGAAAGTTATTAAAACTGTTTAAAGGTTGTCAAACGTTGTTTCTCGTTGTATATCCTTTAATTCTTGAGTTAAATTGATAAATAACGTGTACGAATTTGTTTAACGTATTTGTTTTGGTTACTCGACGTCTCTGTTCTCGTGTAGCCTACATATTGCGTTTTTTTTTTAATTTGCTTACCGGGCTAAAGGTTAGCATGTTTAAAATACGTAAGTCGTTTTTTTCATCAAATTTAAGTAGATAACTCATCAGTTGTTTGCATCAGAGCGACAATTTTTGAGATAGTTATTAAAACTGTTTAAAGGTTGTCAAACGTTGTTTCTCGTTGAATATCCTTTAATTCTAGAGTTAAATTGATAAATAACGTGTACGAATTTGTTTAACGCATTTGTTTTGGTTACTCGACGTCTCCGTTCTCGTTTAGCCTACATATTGCGTTTTTTTTTTTAATTTGCTTACCGGGCTAAAGGTTAGCATGTTTAAAATACGTAAGTCGTTTTTTTCATCAAATTTAAGTAGATAACTCATCAGTTGTTTGCATCAGAGCGACAATTTTTGAGATAGTTATTAAAACTGTTTAAAGGTTGTCAAACGTTGTTTCTCGTTGAATATCCTTTAATTCTAGAGTTAAATTGATAAATAACGTGTACGAATTTGTTTAACGCATTTGTTTTGGTTACTCGACGTCTCCGTTCTCGTGTAGCCTACATATTGCGTTTTTTTTTTTAATTTGCTTACCGGGCTAAAGGTTAGCATGTTTAAAATACGTAAGTCGTTTTGTTCAACAAATTTAAGTAGATAACTCATCAGTTGTTTGCATCAGAGCGACAATTTTTGAGATAGTTATTAAAACTGTTTAAAGGTTGTCAAACGTTGTTTCTCGTTGTATATCCTTTAATTCTAGAGTTAAATTGATAAATAACGTGTACGAATTTGTTTAACGTATTTGTTTTGGTTACTCGACGTCTCTGTTCTCGTGTAGCCTACATATTGCGTTTTTTTTTTAATTTGCTTACCGGGCTAAAGGTTAGCATGTTTAAAATACGTAAGTCGTTTTTTTCATCAAATTTAAGTAGATAACTCATCAGTTGTTTGCATCAGAGCGACAACTTTTGAGATAGTTATTAAAACTGTTTAAAGGTTGTCAAACGTTGTTTCTCGTTGAATATCCTTTAATTCTAGAGTTAAATTGATAAATAACGTGTACGAATTTGTTTAACGCATTTGTTTTGGTTACTCGACGTCTCCGTTCTCGTGTAGCCTACATATTGCGTTTTTTTTTAATTTGCTTACCGGGCTAAAGGTTAGCATGTTTAAAATACGTAAGTCGTTTTGTTCAACAAATTTGAGTAGATAACTCAGCAGTTGTTTGCATCAGAGCGACAATTTTTAGAAAGTTATTAAAACTGTTTAAAGGTTGTCAAACGTTGTTTCTCGTTGTATATCCTTTAATTCTAGAGTTAAATTGATAAATAACGTGTACGAATTTGTTTAACGCATTTGTTTTGGTTACTCGACGTCTCCGTTCTCGTTTAGCCTACATATTGCGTTTTTTTTTTTAATTTGCTTACCGGGCTAAAGGTTAGCATGTTTAAAATACGTAAGTCGTTTTGTTCATCAAATTTAAGTAGATAACTCATCAGTTGTTTGCATCAGAGCGACAATTTTTGAGATAGTTATTAAAACTGTTTAAAGGTTGTCAAACGTTGTTTCTCGTTGTATATCCTTTAATTCTAGAGTTAAATTGATAAATAACGTGTACGAATTTGTTTAACGCATTTGTTTTGGTTACTCGACGTCTCTGTTCTCGTGTAGCCTACATATTGCGTTTTTTTTTTAATTTGCTTACCGGGCTAAAGGTTAGCATGTTTAAAATACGTAAGTCGTTTTGTTCATCAAATTTAAGTAGATAACTCATCAGTTGTTTGCATCAGAGCGATAATTTTTGAGATAGTTATTAAAACTGTTTAAAGGTTGTCAAACGTTGTTTCTCGTTGCATATCCTTTAATTCTAGAGTTAAATTGATAAATAACGTGTACGAATTTGTTTAACGCATTTGTTTTGGTTACTCGACGTCCCCGTTCTCGTGTAGCCTACATATTGCGTTTTTTTTTTTAATTTGCTTACCGGGCTAAAGGTTAGCATGTTTAAAATACGTAAGTCGTTTTGTTCATCAAATTTAAGTAGATAACTCATCAGTTGTTTGCATCAGAGCGACAATTTTTGAGATAGTTATTAAAACTGTTTAAAGGTTGTCAAACGTTGTTTCTCGTTGTATATCCTTTAATTCTTGAGTTAAATTGATAAATAACGTGTACGAATTTGTTTAACGCATTTGTTTTGGTTACTCGACGTCTCCGTTCTCGTGTAGCCTACATATTGCGTTTTTTTTTTTAATTTGCTTACCGGGCTAAAGGTTAGCATGTTTAAAATACGTAAGTCGTTTTTTTCATCAAATTTAAGTAGATAACTCATCAGTTGTTTGCATCAGAGCGACAATTTTTGAGATAGTTATTAAAACTGTTTAAAGGTTGTCAAACGTTGTTTCTCGTTGTATATCCTTTAATTCTAGAGTTAAATTGATAAATAACGTGTACGAATTTGTTTAACGCATTTGTTTTGGTTACTCGACGTCTCCGTTCTCGTGTAGCCTACATATTGCGTTTTTTTTAATTTGCTTATCGGGCTAAAGGTTAGCATGTTTAAAATACGTAAGTCGTTTTGTTCATCAAATTTAAGTAGATAACTCATCAGTTGTTTGCATCAGAGCGACAATTTTTGAGATAGTTATTAAAACTGTTTAAAGGTTGTCAAACGTTGTTTCTCGTTGTATATCCTTTAATTCTAGAGTTAAATTGATAAATAACGTGTACGAATTTGTTTAACGCATTTGTTTTGGTTACTGGACGTCTCCGTTCTCGTGTAGCCTACATATTGCGTTTTTTTTTTAATTTGCTTACCGGGCTAAAGGTTAGCATGTTTAAAATACGTAAGTCGTTTTGTTCAACAAATTTGAGTAGATAACTCATCAGTTGTTTGCATCAGAGCGACAATTTTTGAGATAGTTATTAAAACTGTTTAAAGGTTGTCAAACGTTGTTTCTCGTTGTATATCCTTTAATTCTAGAGTTAAATTGATAAATAACGTGTACGAATTTGTTTAACGCATTTGTTTTGGTTACTCGACGTCTCCGTTCTCGTGTAGCCTACATATTGCGTTTTTTTTTTAATTTGCTTACCGGGCTAAAGGTTAGCATGTTTAAAATACGTAAGTCGTTTTGTTCAACAAATTTAAGTAGATAACTCATCAGTTGTTTGCATCAGAGCGACAATTTTTGAGATAGTTATTAAAACTGTTTAAAGGTTGTTAAACGTTGTTTCTCGTTGTATATCCTTTAATTCTAGAGTTAAATTGATAAATAACGTGTACGAATTTGTTTAACGCATTTGTTTTGGTTACTCGACGTCTCCGTTCTCGTGTAGCCTACATATTGCGTTTTTTTTTAATTTGCTTACCGGGCTAAAGGTTAGCATGTTTAAAATACGTAAGTCGTTTTGTTCAACAAATTTAAGTAGATAACTCATCAGTTGTTTGCATCAGAGCGACAATTTTTGAGATAGTTATTAAAACTGTTTAAAGGTTGTCAAACGTTGTTTCTCGTTGTATATCCTTTAATTCTAGAGTTAAATTGATAAATAACGTGTACGAATTTGTTTAACGCATTTGTTTTGGTTACTCGACGTCTCCGTTCTCGTGTAGCCTACATATTGCGTTTTTTTTTTAATTTGCTTACCGGGCTAAAGGTTAGCATGTTTAAAATACGCAAGTCGTTTTGTTCATCAAATTTAAGTAGATAACTCATCAGTTGTTTGCATCAGAGCGACAATTTTTGAGATAGTTATTAAAACTGTTTAAAGGTTGTCAAACGTTGTTTCTCGTTGTATATCCTTTAATTCTAGAGTTAAATTGATAAATAACGTGTACGAATTTGTTTAACGCATTTGTTTTGGTTACTCGACGTCTCCGTTCTCGTGTAGCCTACATATTGCGTTTTTTTTTTAATTTGCTTACCGGGCTAAAGGTTAGCATGTTTAAAATACGTAAGTCGTTTTGTTTATCAAATTTAAGTAGATAACTCATCAGTTGTTTGCATCAGAGCGACAATTTTTGAGATAGTTATTAAAACTGTTTAAAGGTTGTCAAACGTTGTTTCTCGTTGTATATCCTTTAATTCTAGAGTTAAATTGATAAATAACGTGTACGAATTTGTTTAACGCATTTGTTTTGGTTACTCGACGTCTCCGTTCTCGTGTAGCCTACATATTGCGTTTTTTTTTAATTTGCTTACCGGGCTAAAAGTTAGAATGCTTAAAATACGTAAGTCGTTTTGTTCATCAAATTTAAGTAGATAACTCATCAGTTGTTTGCATCAGAGCGATAATTTTTGAGATAGTTATTAAAACTGTTTAAAGGTTGTCAAACGTTGTTTCTCGTTGTATATCCTTTAATTCTAGAGTTAAATTGATAAATAACGTGTACGAATTTGTTTAACGCATTTGTTTTGGTTACTCGACGTCTCTGTTCTCGTGTGGCCTACATATTGCGTTTTTTTTTTAATTTGCTTGCCGGGCTAAAGGTTAGCATGCTTAAAATACGTAAGTCGTTTTGTTCAACAAATTTGAGTAGATAACTCAGCAGTTGTTTGCATCAGAGCGACAATTTTTGAGATAGTTATTAAAACTGTTTAAAGGTTGTCAAACGTTGTTTCTCGTTGTATATCCTTTAATTCTAGAGTTAAATTGATAAATAACGTGTACGAATTTGTTTAACGCATTTGTTTTGGTTACTCGACGTCTCTGTTCTCGTGTAGCCTACATATTGCGTTTTTTTTTTAATTTGCTTACCGGGCTAAAGGTTAGCATGCTTAAAATACGTAAGTCGTTTTGTTCATCAAATTTAAGTAGATAACTCATCAGTTGTTTGCATCAGAGCGATAATTTTTGAGATAGTTATTAAAACTGTTTAAAGGTTGTCAAACGTTGTTTCTCGTTGTATATCCTTTAATTCTAGAGTTAAATTGATAAATAACGTGTACGAATTTGTTTAACGCATTTGTTTTGGTTACTCGACGTCTCTGTTCTCGTGTAGCCTACATATTGCGTTTTTTTTTTAATTTGCTTGCCGGGCTAAAGGTTAGCATGCTTAAAATACGTAAGTCGTTTTGTTCAACAAATTTGAGTAGATAACTCAGCAGTTGTTTGCATCAGAGCGACAATTTTTGAGATAGTTATTAAAACTGTTTAAAGGTTGTCAAACGTTGTTTCTCGTTGTATATCCTTTAATTCTAGAGTTAAATTGATAAATAACGTGTACGAATTTGTTTAACGTATTTGTTTTGGTTACTCGACGTCTCCGTTCAACCTTTAAACAGTTTTAATAACTATCTCAAAAATTATCGCTCTGATGCAAACAACTGATGAGTTATCTACTTAAATTTGATGAACAAAACGACTTACGTATTTTAACAGAGAACAAATTGAGTAGATAACTCATCAGTTGTATGCATCAGAGCGATAATTTTTGAGATAGTTATTAAAACTGTTTAAAGGTTGTCAAACGCTGTTTCTCGTTGTATATCCTTTAATTCTAGAGTTAAATTGATAAATAACGGGTACGAATTTGTTTAACGTATTTGTTTTGGTTACTCGACGTCTCTGTTCTCGTGTAGCCTACATATTGCGTTTTTTTTTTAATTTGCTTACCGGGCTAAAGGTTAGCATGCTTAAAATTCGTAAGTCGTTTTGTTCAACAAATTTGAGTAGATAACTCAGCAGTTGTTTGCATCAGAGCGACAATTTTTGAGATAGTTATTAAAACTGTTTAAAGGTTGTCAAACGTTGTTTCTCGTTGTATATCCTTTAATTCTAGAGTTAAATTGATAAATAACGTGTACGAATTTGTTTAACGCATTTGTTTTGGTTACTCGACGTCTCTGTTCTCGTGTAGCCTACATATTGCGTTTTTTTTTTTAATTTGCTTACCGGGCTAAAGGTTAGCATGTTTAAAATACGTAAGTCGTTTTGTTCATCAAATTTAAGTAGATAACTCATCAGTTGTTTGCATCAGAGCAATAATTTTTGAGATAGTTATTAAAACTGTTTAAAGGTTGTCAAACGTTGTTTCTCGTTGTATATCCTTTAATTCTAGAGTTAAATTGATAAATAACGTGTACGAATTTGTTTAACGCATTTGTTTTGGTTACTCGACGTCTCCGTTCTCGTGTAGCCTACATATTGCGTTTTTTTTTAAATTTGCTTACCGGGCTAAAGGTTAGCATGTTTAAAATACGTAAGTCGTTTTGTTCATCAAATTTAAGTAGATAACTCATCAGTTGTTTGCATCAGAGCGACAATTTTTGAGATAGTTATTAAAACTGTTTAAAGGTTGTCAAACGTTGTTTCTCGTTGTATATCCTTTAATTCTAGAGTTAAATTGATAAATAACGTGTACGAATTTGTTTAACGCATTTGTTTTGGTTACTCGACGTCTCCGTTCTCGTGTAGCCTACATATTGCGTTTTTTTTTTAATTTGCTTACCGGGCTAAAGGTTAGCATGTTTAAAATACGTAAGTCGTTTTGTTCATCAAATTTAAGTAGATAACTCATCAGTTGTTTGCATCAGAGCGATAATTTTTGAGATAGTTATTAAAACTGTTTAAAGGTTGTCAAATGTTGTTTCTCGTTGTATATCCTTTAATTCTAGAGTTAAATTGATAAATAACGTGTACGAATTTGTTTAACGCATTTGTTTTGGTTACTCGACGTCTCCGTTCTCGTGTAGCCTACATATTGCGTTTTTTTTTTTAATTTGCTTACCGGGCTAAAGGTTAGCATGTTTAAAATACGTAAGTCGTTTTGTTCATCAAATTTAAGTAGATAACTCATCAGTTGTTTGCATCAGAGCGACAATTTTTGAGATAGTTATTAAAACTGTTTAAAGGTTGTCAAATGTTGTTTCTCGTTGAATATCCTTTAATTCTAGAGTTAAATTGATAAATAACGTGTACGAATTTGTTTAACACCATTTGTTTTGGTTACTCGACGTCTCCGTTCTCGTGTAGCCTACATATTGCGTTTTTTTTTTTAATTTGCTTACCGGGCTAAAGGTTAGCATGTTTAAAATACGTAAGTCGTTTTGTTCATCAAATTTAAGTAGATAACTCATCAGTTGTTTGCATCAGAGCGACAATTTTTGAGATAGTTATTAAAACTGTTTAAAGGTTGTCAAACGTTGTTTCTCGTTGTATATCCTTTAATTCTAGAGTTAAATTGATAAATAACGTGTACGAATTTGTTTAACGCATTTGTTTTGGTTACTCGACGTCTCTGTTCTCGTGTAGCCTACATATTGCGTTTTTTTTTTTAATTTGCTTACCGGGCTAAAGGTTAGCATGTTTAAAATACGTAAGTCGTTTTGTTCATCAAATTTAAGTAGATAACTCATCAGTTGTTTGCATCAGAGCGATAATTTTTGAGATAGTTATTAAAACTGTTTAAAGGTTGTCAAACGTTGTTTCTCGTTGTATATCCTTTAATTCTAGAGTTAAATTGATAAATAACGTGTACGAATTTGTTTAACGCATTTGTTTTGGTTACTCGACGTCTCCGTTCTCGTGTAGCCTACATATTGCGTTTTTTTTTTTAATTTGCTTACCGGGCTAAAGGTTAGCATGTTTAAAATACGTAAGTCGTTTTGTTCATCAAATTTAAGTAGATAACTCATCAGTTGTTTGCATCAGAGCGACAATTTTTGAGATAGTTATTAAAACTGTTTAAAGGTTGTCAAACGTTGTTTCTCGTTGTATATCCTTTAATTCTAGAGTTAAATTGATAAATAACGTGTACGAATTTGTTTAACGCATTTGTTTTGGTTACTCGACGTCTCCGTTCTCGTGTAGCCTACATATTGCGTTTTTTTTTTAATTTGCTTACCGAGCTAAAGGTTAGCATGTTTAAAATACGTAAGTCGTTTTGTTCATCAAATTTAAGTAGATAACTCATCAGTTGTTTGCATCAGAGCGACAATTTTTGAGATAGTTATTAAAACTGTTTAAAGGTTGTCAAACGTTGTTTCTCGTTGTATATCCTTTAATTCTAGAGTTAAATTGATAAATAACGTGTACGAATTTGTTTAACGCATTTGTTTTGGTTACTCGACGTCTCCGTTCTCGTGTAGCCTACATATTGCGTTTTTTTTTTAATTTGCTTACCGGGCTAAAGGTTAGCATGTTTAAAATACGTAAGTCGTTTTGTTCATCAAATTTAAGTAGATAACTCATCAGTTGTTTGCATCAGAGCGACAATTTTTGAGATAGTTATTAAAACTGTTTAAAGGTTGTCAAACGTTGTTTCTCGTTGTATATCCTTTAATTCTAGAGTTAAATTGATAAATAACGTGTACGAATTTGTTTAACGCATTTGTTTTGGTTACTCGACGTCTCCGTTCTCGTGTAGCCTACATATTGCGTTTCTTTTTTAATTTGGTTACCGGGCTAAAGGTTAGCATGTTTAAAATACGTAAGTCGTTTTGTTCAACAAATTTGAGTAGATAACTCATCAGTTGTTTGCATCAGAGCGACAATTTTTGAGATAGTTATTAAAACTGTTTAAAGGTTGTCAAACGTTGTTTCTCGTTGTATATCCTTTAATTCTAGAGTTAAATTGATAAATAACGTGTACGAATTTGTTTAACGCATTTGTTTTGGTTACTCGACGTCTCCGTTCTCGTGTAGCCTACATATTCCGTTTTTTTTTTAATTTGCTTACCGGGCTAAAGGTTAGCATGTTTAAAATACGTAAGTCGTTTTGTTCAACAAATTTAAGTAGATCACTCATCAGTTGTTTGCATCAGAGCGACAATTTTTGAGATAGTTATTAAAACTGTTTAAAGGTTGTTAAACGTTGTTTCTCGTTGTATATCCTTTAATTCTAGAGTTAAATTGATAAATAACGTGTACGAATTTGTTTAACGCATTTGTTTTGGTTACTCGACGTCTCCGTTCTCGTGTAGCCTACATATTGCGTTTTTTTTTTAATTTGCTTACCGGGCTAAAGGTTAGCATGTTTAAAATACGTAAGTCGTTTTGTTCAACAAATTTAAGTAGATAACTCATCAGTTGTTTGCATCAGAGCGACAATTTTTGAGATAGTTATTAAAACTGTTTAAAGGTTGTCAAACGTTGTTTCTCGTTGTATATCCTTTAATTCTAGAGTTAAATTGATAAATAACGTGTACGAATTTGTTTTGGTTACTCGACGTCTCCGTTCTCGTGTAGCCTACATATTGCGTTTTTTTTTTTAATTTGCTTACCGGGCTAAATGTTAGCATGTTTAAAATACGTAAGTCGTTTTGTTCATCAAATTTAAGTAGATAACTCATCAGTTGTTTGCATCAGAGCGACAATTTTTGAGATAGTTATTAAAACTGTTTAAAGGTTGTCAAACGTTGTTTCTCGTTGTATATCCTTTAATTCTAGAGTTAAATTGATAAATAACGTGTACGAATTTGTTTAACGCATTTGTTTTGGTTACTCGACGTCTCCGTTCTCGTGTAGCCTACATATTGCGTTTTTTTTTTAATTTGCTTACCGGGCTAAAGGTTAGCATGTTTAAAATACGTAAGTCGTTTTGTTCATCAAATTTAAGTAGATAACTCATCAGTTGTTTGCATCAGAGCGACAATTTTTGAGATAGTTATTAAAACTGTTTAAAGGTTGTCAAACGTTGTTTCTCGTTGTATATCCTTTAATTCTAGAGTTAAATTGATAAATAACGTGTACGAATTTGTTTAGCGCATTTGTTTTGGTTACTCGACGTCTCCGTTCTCGTGTAGCCTACATATTGCGTTTTTTTTTTAATTTGATTACGGGGCTAAAGGTTAGCATGCTTAAAAAACGTAAGTCGTTTTGTTCATCAAATTTAAGTAGATAACTCATCAGTTGTTTGCATCAGAGCGATAATTTTTGAGATAGTTATTAAAACTGTTTAAAGGTTGTCAAACGTTGTTTCTCGTTGTATATCCTTTAATTCTAGAGTTAAATTGATAAATAACGTGTACGAATTTGTTTAACGCATTTGTTTTGGTTACTCGACGTCTCTGTTCTCGTGTAGCCTACATATTGCGTTTTTTTTTTTTAATTTGCTTACCGGGCTAAAGGTTAGCATGCTTAAAATACGTAAGTCGTTTTGTTCATCAAATTTAAGTAGATAACTCATCAGTTGTTTGCATCAGAGCGATAATTTTTGAGATAGTTATTAAAACTGTTTAAAGGTTGTCAAACGTTGTTTCTCGTTGTATATCCTTTAATTCTAGAGTTAAATTGATAAGTAACGTGTACGAATTTGTTTAACGCATTTGTTTTGGTTACTCGACGTCTCTGTTCTCGTGTAGCCTACATATTGCGTTTTTTTTTTAATTTGCTTGCCGGGCTAAAGGTTAGCATGCTTAAAATACGTAAGTCGTTTTGTTCAACAAATTTGAGTAGATAACTCAGCAGTTGTTTGCATCAGAGCGACAATTTTTGAGATAGTTATTAAAACTGTTTAAAGGTTGTCAAACGTTGTTTCTCGTTGTATATCCTTTAATTCTAGAGTTAAATTGATAAATAACGTGTACGAATTTGTTTAACGTATTTGTTTTGGTTACTCGACGTCTCCGTTCTCGTGTAGCCTACATATTGCGTTTTTTTTTTAATTTGCTTACCGGGCTAAAGGTTAGCATGCTTAAAATACGTAAGTCGTTTTGTTCAACAAATTTAAGTAGATAACTCATCAGTTGTTTGCATCAGAGCGACAATTTTTGAGATAGTTATTAAAACTGTCTAAAGGTTGTCAAACGTTGTTTCTCGTTGTATATCCTTTAATTCTAGAGTTAAATTGATAAATAACGTGTACGAATTTGTTTAACGCATTTGTTTTGGTTACTCGACGTCTCCGTTCTCGTGTAGCCTACATATTGCGTTTTTTTTTAATTTGCTTACCGGGCTAAAGGTTAGCATGCTTAAAATACGTAAGTCGTTTTGTTCATCAAATTTAAGTAGATAACTCATCAGTTGTTTGCATCAGAGCGACAATTTTTGAGATAGTTATTAAAACTGTTTAAAGGTTGTCAAACGTTGTTTCTCGTTGTATATCCTTTAATTCTAGGGTTAAATTGATAAATAACGTGTACGAATTTGTTTAACGCATTTGTTTTGGTTACTCGACGTCTCCGTTCTCGTGTAGCCTACATATTGCGTTTTTTTTTTTAATTTGCTTACCGGGCTAAAGGTTAGCATGCTTAAAATACGTAAGTCGTTTTGTTCAACAAATTTAAGTAGATAACTCATCAGTTGTTTGCATCAGAGCGACAATTTTTGAGATAGTTATTAAAACTGTTTAAAGATTGTCAAACGTTGTTTCTCGTTGTATATCCTTTAATTCTAGAGTTAAATTGATAAATAACGTGTACGAATTTGTTTAACGCATTTGTTTTGGTTACTCGACGTCTCCGTTCTCGTGTAGCATACATATTGCGTTTTTTTTTTAAATTTGCTTACCGGGCTAAAGGTTAGCATGTTTAAAATACGTAAGTCGTTTTGTTCATCAAATTTAAGTAGATAACTCATCAGTTGTTTGCATCAGAGCGACAATTTTTGAGATAGTTATTAAAACTGTTTAAAGGTTGTCAAACGTTGTTTCTCGTTGTATATCCTTTAATTCTAGAGTTAAATTGATAAATAACGTGTACGAATTTGTTTAACGCATTTGTTTTGGTTACTCGACGTCTCCGTTCTCGTGTAGCCTACATATTGCGTTTTTTTTTTAATTTGCTTACCGGGCTAAAGGTTAGCATGCTTAAAATACGTAAGTCGTTTTGTTCATCAAATTTAAGTAGATAACTCATCAGTTGTTTGCATCAGAGCGACAATTTTTGAGATAGTTATTAAAACTGTTTAAAGGTTGTCAAACGTTGTTTCTCGTTGTATATCCTTTATTTCTAGAGTTAAATTGATAAATAACGTGTACGAATTTGTTTAACGCATTTGTTTTGGTTACTCGACGTCTCCGTTCTCGTGTAGCCTACATATTGCGTTTTTTTTTTTAATTTGCTTACCGGGCTAAAGGTTAGCATGCTTAAAATACGTAAGTCGTTTTGTTCAACAAATTTAAGTAGATAACTCATCAGTTGTTTGCATCAGAGCGACAATTTTTGAGATAGTTATTAAAACTGTTTAAAGGTTGTCAAACGTTGTTTCTCGTTGTATATCCTTTAATTCTAGAGTTAAATTGATAAATAACGTGTACGAATTTGTTTAACGTATTTGTTTTGGTTACTCGACGTCTCCGTTCTCGTGTAGCCTACATATTGCGTTTTTTTTTTAATTTGCTTACCGGGCTAAAGGTTAGCATGCTTAAAATACGTAAGTCGTTTTGTTCAACAAATTTAAGTAGATAACTCATCAGTTGTTTGCATCAGAGCGACAATTTTTGAGATAGTTATTAAAACTGTTTAAAGGTTGTCAAACGTTGTTTCTCGTTGTATATCCTTTAATTCTAGAGTTAAATTGATAAATAACGTGTACGAATTTGTTTAACGCATTTGTTTTGGTTACTCGACGTCTCCGTTCTCGTGTAGCCTACATATTGCGTTTTTTTTAATTTGCTTACCGGGCTAAAGGTTAGCATGTTTAAAATACGTAAGTCGTTTTGTTCAACAAATTTGAGTAGATAACTCATCAATTGTTTGCATCAGAGCGACAATTTTTGAGATAGTTATTAAAACTGTTTAAAGGTTGTCAAACGTTGTTTCTCGTTGTATATCCTTTAATTCTAGAGTTAAATTGATAAATAACGTGTACGAATTTGTTTAACGCATTTGTTTTGGTTACTCGACGTCTCCGTTCTCGTGTAGCCTACATATTGCGTTTTTTTTTTTAATTTTTTACCGGGCTAAAGGTTAGCATGTTTAAAATACGTAAGTCGTTTTGTTCATCAAATTTAAGTAGATAACGCATCAGTTGTTTGCATCAGAGCGACAATTTTTGAGATAGTTATTAAAACTGTTTAAAGGTTGTCAAACGTTGTTTCTCGTTGTATATCCTTTAATTCTAGAGTTAAATTGATAAATAACGTGTACGAATTTGTTTAACGCATTTGTTTTGGTTACTCGACGTCTCCGTTCTCGTGTAGCCTACATATTGCGTTTTTTTTTAATTTGCTTACCGGGCTAAAGGTTAGCATGTTTAAAATACGTAAGTCGTTTTGTTCATCAAATTTAAGTAGATAACTCATCAGTTGTTTGCATCAGAGCGACAATTTTTGAGATAGTTATTAAAACTGTTTAAAGGTTGTCAAACGTTGTTTCTCGTTGTATATCCTTTAATTCTAGAGTTAAATTGATAAATAACGTGTACGAATTTGTTTAACGCATTTGTTTTGGTTACTCGACGTCTCCGTTCTCGTGTAGCCTACATATTGCGTTTTTTTTAATTTGCTTACCGGGCTAAAGGTTAGCATGTTTAAAATACGTAAGTCGTTTTGTTCATCAAATTTAAGTAGATAACTCATCAGTTGTTTGCATCAGAGCGACAATTTTTGAGATAGTTATTAAAACTGTTTAAAGGTTGTCAAACGTTGTTTCTCGTTGTATATCCTTTAATTCTACAGTTAAATTGATAAATAACGTGTACGAATTTGTTTAACGCATTTGTTTTGGTTACTCGACGTCTCCGTTCTCGTGTAGCCTACATATTGCGTTTTTTTTTTAATTTGCTTACCGGGCTAAAGGTTAGCATGTTTAAAATACGTAAGTCGTTTTGTTCATCAAATTTAAGTAGATAACTCATCAGTTGTTTGCATCAGAGCGACAATTTTTGAGATAGTTATTAAAACTGTTTAAAGGTTGTCAAACGTTGTTTCTCGTTGTATATCCTTTAATTCTACAGTTAAATTGATAAATAACGTGTACGAATTTGTTTAACGCATTTGTTTTGGTTACTCGACGTCTCCGTTCTCGTGTAGCCTACATATTGCGTTTTTTTTTTAATTTGCTTACCGGGCTAAAGGTTAGCATGTTTAAAATACGTAAGTCGTTTTGTTCAACAAGTTTAAGTAGATAACTCATCAGTTGTTTGCATCAGAGCGACAATTTTTGAGATAGTTATTAAAACTGTTTAAAGGTTGTCAAACGTTGTTTCTCGTTGTATATCCTTTAATTCTAGAGTTAAATTGATAAATAACGTGTACGAATTTGTTTAACGCATTTGTTTTGGTTACTCGACGTCTCCGTTCTCGTGTAGCCTACATATTGCGTTTTTTTTAATTTGCTTACCGGGCTAAAGGTTAGCATGTTTAAAATACGTAAGTCGTTTTGTTCATCAAATTTAAGTAGATAACTCATCAGTTGTTTGCATCAGAGCGACAATTTTTGAGATAGTTATTAAAACTGTTTAAAGGTTGTCAAACGTTGTTTCTCGTTGTATATCCTTTAATTCTACAGTTAAATTGATAAATAACGTGTACGAATTTGTTTAACGCATTTGTTTTGGTTACTCGACGTCTCCGTTCTCGTGTAGCCTACATATTGCGTTTTTTTTTTAATTTGCTTACCGGGCTAAAGGTTAGCATGTTTAAAATACGTAAGTCGTTTTGTTCAACAAGTTTAAGTAGATAACTCATCAGTTGTTTGCATCAGAGCGACAATTTTTGAGATAGTTATTAAAACTGTTTAAAGGTTGTCAAACGTTGTTTCTCGTTGTATATCCTTTAATTCTAGAGTTAAATTGATAAATAACGTGTACGAATTTGTTTAACGCATTTGTTTTGGTTACTCCACGTCTCCGTTCTCGTGTAGCCTACATATTGCGTTTTTTTTTTAATTTGCTTACCGGGCTAAAGGTTAGCATGTTTAAAATACGTAAGTCGTTTTGTTCATCAAATTTAAGTAGATAACTCATCAGTTGTTTGCATCAGAGCGACAATTTTTGAGATAGTTATTAAAACTGTTTAAAGGTTGTCAAACGTTGTTTCTCGTTGTATATCCTTTAATTCTAGAGTTAAATTGATAAATAACGTGTACGAATTTGTTTAACGTATTTGTTTTGGTTACTCGACGTCTCCGTTCTCGTGTAGCCTACATATTGCGTTTTTTTTTTAATTTGCTTACCGGGCTAAAGGTTAGCATGCTTAAAATACGTAAGTCGTTTTGTTCAACAAATTTAAGTAGATAACTCATCAGTTGTTTGCATCAGAGCGACAATTTTTGAGATAGTTATTAAAACTGTTTAAAGGTTGTCAAACGTTGTTTCTCGTTGTATATCCTTTAATTCTAGAGTTAAATTGATAAATAACGTGTACGAATTTGTTTAACGCATTTGTTTTGGTTACTCGACGTCTCCGTTCTCGTGTAGCCTACATATTGCGTTTTTTTTAATTTGCTTACCGGGCTAAAGGTTAGCATGTTTAAAATACGTAAGTCGTTTTGTTCAACAAATTTGAGTAGATAACTCATCAATTGTTTGCATCAGAGCGACAATTTTTGAGATAGTTATTAAAACTGTTTAAAGGTTGTCAAACGTTGTTTCTCGTTGTATATCCTTTAATTCTAGAGTTAAATTGATAAATAACGTGTACGAATTTGTTTAACGCATTTGTTTTGGTTACTCGACGTCTCCGTTCTCGTGTAGCCTACATATTGCGTTTTTTTTTTTTAATTTTTTACCGGGCTAAAGGTTAGCATGTTTAAAATACGTAAGTCGTTTTGTTCATCAAATTTAAGTAGATAACGCATCAGTTGTTTGCATCAGAGCGACAATTTTTGAGATAGTTATTAAAACTGTTTAAAGGTTGTCAAACGTTGTTTCTCGTTGTATATCCTTTAATTCTAGAGTTAAATTGATAAATAACGTGTACGAATTTGTTTAACGCATTTGTTTTGGTTACTCGACGTCTCCGTTCTCGTGTAGCCTACATATTGCGTTTTTTTTTAATTTGCTTACCGGGCTAAAGGTTAGCATGTTTAAAATACGTAAGTCGTTTTGTTCATCAAATTTAAGTAGATAACTCATCAGTTGTTTGCATCAGAGCGACAATTTTTGAGATAGTTATTAAAACTGTTTAAAGGTTGTCAAACGTTGTTTCTCGTTGTATATCCTTTAATTCTAGAGTTAAATTGATAAATAACGTGTACGAATTTGTTTAACGCATTTGTTTTGGTTACTCGACGTCTCCGTTCTCGTGTAGCCTACATATTGCGTTTTTTTTAATTTGCTTACCGGGCTAAAGGTTAGCATGTTTAAAATACGTAAGTCGTTTTGTTCATCAAATTTAAGTAGATAACTCATCAGTTGTTTGCATCAGAGCGACAATTTTTGAGATAGTTATTAAAACTGTTTAAAGGTTGTCAAACGTTGTTTCTCGTTGTATATCCTTTAATTCTACAGTTAAATTGATAAATAACGTGTACGAATTTGTTTAACGCATTTGTTTTGGTTACTCGACGTCTCCGTTCTCGTGTAGCCTACATATTGCGTTTTTTTTTTAATTTGCTTACCGGGCTAAAGGTTAGCATGTTTAAAATACGTAAGTCGTTTTGTTCATCAAATTTAAGTAGATAACTCATCAGTTGTTTGCATCAGAGCGACAATTTTTGAGATAGTTATTAAAACTGTTTAAAGGTTGTCAAACGTTGTTTCTCGTTGTATATCCTTTAATTCTACAGTTAAATTGATAAATAACGTGTACGAATTTGTTTAACGCATTTGTTTTGGTTACTCGACGTCTCCGTTCTCGTGTAGCCTACATATTGCGTTTTTTTTTTAATTTGCTTACCGGGCTAAAGGTTAGCATGTTTAAAATACGTAAGTCGTTTTGTTCAACAAGTTTAAGTAGATAACTCATCAGTTGTTTGCATCAGAGCGACAATTTTTGAGATAGTTATTAAAACTGTTTAAAGGTTGTCAAACGTTGTTTCTCGTTGTATATCCTTTAATTCTAGAGTTAAATTGATAAATAACGTGTACGAATTTGTTTAACGCATTTGTTTTGGTTACTCGACGTCTCCGTTCTCGTGTAGCCTACATATTGCGTTTTTTTTAATTTGCTTACCGGGCTAAAGGTTAGCATGTTTAAAATACGTAAGTCGTTTTGTTCATCAAATTTAAGTAGATAACTCATCAGTTGTTTGCATCAGAGCGACAATTTTTGAGATAGTTATTAAAACTGTTTAAAGGTTGTCAAACGTTGTTTCTCGTTGTATATCCTTTAATTCTACAGTTAAATTGATAAATAACGTGTACGAATTTGTTTAACGCATTTGTTTTGGTTACTCGACGTCTCCGTTCTCGTGTAGCCTACATATTGCGTTTTTTTTTTAATTTGCTTACCGGGCTAAAGGTTAGCATGTTTAAAATACGTAAGTCGTTTTGTTCAACAAGTTTAAGTAGATAACTCATCAGTTGTTTGCATCAGAGCGACAATTTTTGAGATAGTTATTAAAACTGTTTAAAGGTTGTCAAACGTTGTTTCTCGTTGTATATCCTTTAATTCTAGAGTTAAATTGATAAATAACGTGTACGAATTTGTTTAACGCATTTGTTTTGGTTACTCCACGTCTCCGTTCTCGTGTAGCCTACATATTGCGTTTTTTTTTTAATTTGCTTACCGGGCTAAAGGTTAGCATGTTTGAAATACGTAAGTCGTTTTGTTCAACAAATTTGAGTAGATAACTCATCAGTTGTTTGCATCAGAGCGACAATTTTTGAGATAGTTATTAAAACTGTTTAAAGGTTGTCAAACGTTGTTTCTCGTTGTATATCCTTTAATTCTAGAGTTAAATTGATAAATAACGTGTACGAATTTATTTAACGCATTTTTTTTGGTTACTCGACGTCTCCGTTCTCGTGTAGCCTACATATTGCGTTTTTTTTTTTAATTTGCTTACCAGACTAAAGGTTAGCATGTTTAAAATACGTAAGTCGTTTTGTTCATCAAATTTAAGTAGATAACTCATCAGTTGTTTGCATCAGAGCGACAATTTTTGAGATAGTTATTAAAACTGTTTAAAGGTTGTCAAACGTTGTTTCTCGTTGTATATCCTTTAATTCTAAAGTTAAATTGATAAATAACGTGTACGAATTTGTTTAACGCATTTTTTTTGGTTACTCGACGTCTCCGTTCTCGTGTAGCCTACATATTGCGTTTTTTTTAATTTGCTTACCGGGCTAAAGGTTAGCATGTTTAAAATACGTAAGTCGTTTTGTTCATCAATTTTAAGTAGATAACTCATCAGTTGTTTGCATCAGAGCGACAATTTTTGAGATAGTTATTAAAACTGTTTAAAGGTTGTCAAACGTTGTTTCTCGTTGTATATCCTTTAATTCTAGAGTTAAATTGATAAATAACGTGTACGAATTTGTTTAACGCATTTGTTTTGGTTACTCGACGTCTCCGTTCTCGTGTAGCCTACATATTGTGTTTTTTTTAATTTGCTTACCGGGCTAAAGGTTAGCATGTTTAAAATACGTAAGTCGTTTTGTTCATCAAATTTAAGTAGATAACTCATCAGTTGTTTGCATCAGAGCGATAATTTTTGAGATAGTTATTAAAACTGTTTAAAGGTTGTCAAAGGTTGTTTCTCGTTGTATATCCTTTAATTCTAGAGTTAAATTGATAAATAACGTGTACGAATTTGTTTAACGCATTTGTTTTGGTTACTCGACGTCTCCGTTCTCGTGAAGCCTACATATTGCGTTTTTTTTAATTTGCTTACCGGGCTAAAGGTTAGCATGTTTAAAATACGTAAGTCGTTTTGTTCATCAAATTTAAGTAGATAACTCATCAGTTGTTTGCATCAGAGCGACAATTTTTGAGATAGTTATTAAAACTGTTTAAAGGTTGTCAAACGTTGTTTCTCGTTGTATATCCATTAATTCTAGAGTTAAATTGATAAATAACGTGTACGAATTTGTTTAACGCATTTGTTTTGGTTACTCGACGTCTCCGTTCTCGTGTAGCCTACATATTGCGTTTTTTTTTTAATTTGCTTACCGGGCTAAAGGTTAGCATGCTTAAAATACGTAAGTCGTTTTGTTCAACAAATTTAAGTAGATAACTCATCAGTTGTTTGCATCAGAGCGACAATTTTTAAGATAGTTATTAAAACTGTTTAAAGGTTGTCAAACATTGTTTCTCGTTGTATATCCTTTAATTCTAGAGTTAAATTGATAAATAACGTGTACGAATTTGTTTAACGCATTTGTTTTGGTTACTCGACGTCTCCGTTCTCGTGTAGCCTACATATTGCGTTTTTTTTTTAATTTGATTACCGGGCTAAAGGTTATCATGCTTAAAATACGTAAGTCGTTTTGTTCATCAAATTTAAGTAGATAACTCATCAGTTGTTTGCATCAGAGCGACAATTTTTGAGATAGTTATTAAAACTGTTTAAAGGTTGTCAAACGTTGTTTCTCGTTGTATATCCTTTAATTCTAGAGTTAAATTGATAAATAACGTGTACCAATTTGTTTAACGCATTTGTTTTGGTTACTCGACGTCTCCGTTCTCGTGTAGCCTACATATTGCGTTTTTTTTTTAATTTGCTTACCGGGCTAAAGGTTAGCATGCTTAAAATACGTAAGTCGTTTTGTTCAACAAATTTAAGTAGATAACTCATCAGTTGTTTGCATCAGAGCGACAATTTTTAAGATAGTTATTAAAACTGTTTAAAGGTTGTCAAACATTGTTTCTCGTTGTATATCCTTTAATTCTAGAGTTAAATTGATAAATAACGTGTACGAATTTGTTTAACGTATTTGTTTTGGTTACTCGACGTCTCCGTTCTCGTGTAGCCTACATATTGCGTTTTTTTTTTTAATTTGCTTACCGGGCTAAAGGTTAGCATGCTTAAAATACGTAAGTCGTTTTGTTCAACAAATTTAAGTAGATAACTCATCAGTTGTTTGCATCAGAGCGACAATTTTTGAGATAGTTATTAAAACTGTTTAAAGGTTGTCAAACGTTGTTTCTCGTTGTATATCCTTTAATTCTAGAGTTAAATTGATAAATAACGTGTACGAATTTGTTTAACGCATTTGTTTTGGTTACTCGACGTCTCCGTTCTCGTGTAGCCTACATATTGCGTTTTTTTTTAATTTGCTTACCGGGCTAAAGGTTAGCATGTTTAAAATACGTAAGTCGTTTTGTTCAACAAATTTGAGTAGATAACTCATCAGTTGTTTGCATCAGAGCGACAATTTTTGAGATAGTTATTAAAACTGTTTAAAGGTTGTCAAACGTTGTTTCTCGTTGTATATCCTTTAATTCTAGAGTTAAATTGATAAATAACGTGTACGAATTTGTTTAACGCATTTGTTTTGGTTACTCGACGTCTCTGTTCTCGTGTAGCCTACATATTGCGTTTTTTTTTTAAATTTTTTACCGGGCTAAAGGTTAGCATGTTTAAAATACGTAAGTCGTTTTGTTCATCAAATTTAAGTAGATAACTCATCAGTTGTTTGCATCAGAGCGACAATTTTTGAGATAGTTATTAAAACTGTTTAAAGGTTGTCAAACGTTGTTTCTCGTTGTATATCCTTTAATTCTAGAGTTAAATTGATAAATAACATGTACGAATTTGTTTAACGCATTTGTTTTGGTTACTCGACGTCTCCGTTCTTGTGTAGCCTACATATTGCGTTTTTTTTAATTTGCTTACCGGGATAAAGGTTAGCATGTTTAAAATACGTAAGTCGTTTTGTTCATCAAATTTAAGTAGATAACTCATCAGTTGTTTGCATCAGAGCGACAATTTTTGAGATAGTTATTAAAACTGTTTAAAGGTTGTCAAACGTTGTTTCTCGTTGTATATCCTTTAATTCTAGAGTTAAATTGATAAATAACGTGTACGAATTTGTTTAACGCATTTGTTTTGGTTACTCGACGTCTCCGTTCTCGTGTAGCCTACATATCGCGTTTTTTTTTTTAATTTGCTTACCGGGCTAAAGGTTAGCATGCTTAAAATACGTAAGTCGTTTTGTTCAACAAATTTAAGTAGATAACTCATCAGTTGTTTGCACCAGAGCGATAATTTTTGAGATAGTTATTAAAACTGTTTAAAGGATGTCAAACGTTGTTTCTCGTTGTATATCCTTTAATTCTGGAGTTAAATTGATAAATAACGTGTACGAATTTGTTTAACGCATTTGTTTTGGTTACTCGACGTATCCGTTCTCGTGTAGCCTACATATTGCGTTCTTTTTTAATTTGCTTACCGGGCTAAAGGTTAGCATGTTTAAAATACGTAAGTCGTTTTGTTCAACAAATTTGAGTAGATAACTCATCAGTTGTTTGCATCAGAGCGACAATTTTTGAGATAGTTATTAAAACTGTTTAAAGGTTGTCAAACGTTGTTTCTCGTTGTATATCCTTTAATTCTAGAGTTAAATTGATAAATAACGTGTACGAATTTGTTTAACGCATTTGTTTTGGTTACTCGACGTCTCCGTTCTCGTGTAGCCTACATATTGCGTTTTTTTTTTAATTTGCTTACCAGACTAAAGGTTAGCATGTTTAAAATACGTAAGTCGTTTTGTTCATCAAATTTAAGTAGATAACTCATCAGTTGTTTGCATCAGAGCGACAATTTTTGAGATAGTTATTAAAACTGTTTAAAGGTTGTCAAACGTTGTTTCTCGTTGTATATCCTTTAATTCTAGAGTTAAGTTGATAAATAACGTGTACGAATTTGTTTAACGCATTTTTTTTGGTTACTCGACGTCTCCGTTCTCGTGTAGCCTACATGTTGCGTTTTTTTTTTTTAATTTGCTTACCGGGCTAAAGGTTAGCATGTTTAAAATACGTAAGTCGTTTTGTTCATCAATTTTAAGTAGATAACTCATCAGTTGTTTGCATCAGAGCGACAATTTTTGAGATAGTTATTAAAACTGTTTAAAGGTTGTCAAACGTTGTTTCTCGTTGCATATCCTTTAATTCTAGAGTTAAATTGATAAATAACGTGTACGAATTTGTTTAACGCATTTGTTTTGGTTACTCGACGTCTCCGTTCTCGTGTAGCCTACATATTGCGTTTTTTTTTAATTTGCTTACCGGGCTAAAGGTTAGCATGTTTAAAATACGTAAGTCGTTTTGTTCATCAAATTTAAGTAGATAACTCATCAGTTGTTTGCATCAGAGCGATAATTTTTGAGATAGTTATTAAAACTGTTTAAAGGTTGTTGTTTCTCGTTGTATATCCTTTAATTCTAGAGTTAAATTGATAAATAACGTGTACGAATTTGTTTAACGCATTTGTTTTGGTTACTCGACGTCTCCGTTATCGTGTAGCCTACATATTGCGTTTTTTTTTTTTAATTTGCTTACCGGGCTAAAGGTTAGCATGTTTAAAATACGTAAGTCGTTTTGTTCATCAAATTTAAGTAGATAACTCATCAGTTGTTTGCATCAGAGCGACAATTGTTGAGATAGTTATTAAAACTGTTTAAAGGTTGTCAAACGTTGTTTCTCGTTGTATATCCTTTAATTCTAGAGTTAAATTGATAAATAACGTGTACGAATTTGTGTAACGCATTTGTTTTGGTTACTCGACGTCTCCGTTCTCGTGTAGCCTACATATTGCGTTTTTTTTTTAAATTTGCTTACCGGGCTAAAGGTTAGCATGTTTAAAATACGTAAGTCGTTTTGTTCAACAAATTTGAGTAGATAACTCATCAGTTGTTTGCATCAGAGCGACAATTTTTGAGATAGTTATTAAAACTGTTTAAAGGTTGTCAAACGTTGTTTCTCGTTGTATATCCTTTAATTCTAGAGTTAAATTGATAAATAACGTGTACGAATTTGTTTAACGCATTTGTTTTGGTTACTCGACGTCTCCGTTCTCGTGTAGCCTACTTATTGCGTTTTTTTTTTAATTTGCTTACCGGGCTAAAGGTTAGCATGTTTAAAATACGTAAGTCGTTTTGTTCAACAAATTTAAGTAGATAACTCATCAGTTGTTTGCATCAGAGCGACAATTTTTGAGATAGTTATTAAAACTGTTTAAAGGTTGTCAAACGTTGTTTCTCGTTGTATATCCTTTAATTCTAGAGTTAAATTGATAAATAACGTGTACGAATTTGTTTAACGCATTTGTTTTGGTTACTCGACGTCTCCGTTCTCGTGTAGCCTACATATTGCGTTTTTTTTTTAATTTGCTTACCGGGCTAAAGGTTAGCATGCTTAAAATACGTAAGTCGTTTTGTTCAACAAATTTAAGTAGATAACTCATCAGTTGTTTGCATCAGAGCGATAATTTTTGAGATAGTTATTAAAACTGTTTAAAGGTTGTCAAACGTTGTTTCTCGTTGTATATCCTTTAATTCTAGAGTTAGATTGATAAATAACGTGTACGAATTTGTTTAACGCATTTGTTTTGGTTACTCGACGTATCCGTTCTCGTGTAGCCTACATATTGCGTTTTTTTTTTAATTTGCTTACCGGGCTAAAGGTTAGCATGCTTAAAATACGTAAGTCGTTTTGTTCATCAAATTTAAGTAGATAACTCATCAGTTGTTTGCACCAGAGCGATAATTTTTGAGATAGTTATTAAAACTGTTTAAAGGATGTCAAACGTTGTTTCTCGTTGTATATCCTTTAATTCTAGAGTTAAATTGATAAATAACGTGTACGAATTTGTTTAACGCATTTGTTTTGGTTACTCGACGTCTCCGTTCTCGTGTAGCCTACATATTGCGTTCTTTTTTAATTTGCTTACCGGGCTAAAGGTTAGCATGCTTAAAATACGTAAGTCGTTTTGTTCAACAAATTTAAGTAGATAACTCATCAGTTGTTTGCATCAGAGCGACAATTTTTAAGATAGTTATTAAAACTGTTTAAAGGTTGTCAAACGTTGTTTCTCGTTGTATATCCTTTAATTCTAGAGTTAAATTGATAAATAACGTGTACGAATTTGTTTAACGCATTTGTTTTGGTTACTCGACGTCTCTGTTCTCGTGTAGCCTACATATTGCGTTTTTTTTTTTAATTTTTTACCGGGCTAAAGGTTAGCATGTTTAAAATACGTAAGTCGTTTTGTTCATCAAATTTAAGTAGATAACTCGTCAGTTGTTTGCATCAGAGCGACAATTTTTGAGATAGTTATTAAAACTGTTTAAAGGTTGTCAAACGTTGTTTCTCGTTGTATATCCTTTAATTCTAGAGTTAAATTGATAAATAACATGTACGAATTTGTTTAACGCATTTGTTTTGGTTACTCGACGTCTCCGTTCTTGTGTAGCCTACATATTGCGTTTTTTTTAATTTGCTTACCGGGCTAAAGGTTAGCATGTTTAAAATACGTAAGTCGTTTTGTTCATCAAATTTAAGTAGATAACTCATCAGTTGTTTGCATCAGAGCGACAATTTTTGAGATAGTTATTAAAACTGTTTAAAGGTTGTCAAACGTTGTTTCTCGTTGTATATCCTTTAATTCTAGACTTAAATTGATAAATAACGTGTACGAATTTGTTTAACGCATTTGTTTTGGTTACTCGACGTCTCCGTTCTTGTGTAGCCTACATATCGCGTTTTTTTTTTTAATTTGCTTACCGGGCTAAAGGTTAGCATGCTTAAAATACGTAAGTCGTTTTGTTCAACAAATTTAAGTAGATAACTCATCAGTTGTTTGCACCAGAGCGATAATTTTTGAGATAGTTATTAAAACTGTTTAAAGGATGTCAAACGTTGTTTCTCGTTGTATATCCTTTAATTCTAGAGTTAAATTGATAAATAACGTGTACGAATTTGTTTAACGCATTTGTTTTGGTTACTCGACGTCTCCGTTCTCGTGTAGCCTACATATTGCGTTCTTTTTTAATTTGCTTACCGGGCTAAAGGTTAGCATGTTTAAAATACGTAAGTCGTTTTGTTCAACAAATTTGAGTAGATAACTCATCAGTTGTTTGCATCAGAGCGACAATTTTTGAGATAGTTATTAAAACTGTTTAAAGGTTGTCAAACGTTGTTTCTCGTTGTATATCCTTTAATTCTAGAGTTAAATTGATAAATAACGTGTACGAATTTGTTTAACGCATTTGTTTTGGTTACTCGACGTCTCCGTTCTCGTGTAGCCTACATATTGGGTTTTTTTTTTAATTTGCTTACCAGACTAAAGGTTAGCATGTTTAAAATACGTAAGTCGTTTTGTTCATCAAATTTAAGTAGATAACTCATCAGTTGTTTGCATCAGAGCGACAATTTTTGAGATAGTTATTAAAACTGTTTAAAGGTTGTCAAACGTTGTTTCTCGTTGTATATCCTTTAATTCTAGAGTTAAGTTGATAAATAACGTGTACGAATTTGTTTAACGCATTTTTTTTGGTTACTCGACGTCTCCGTTCTCGTGTAGCCTACATGTTGCGTTTTTTTTTTTAATTTGCTTACCGGGCTAAAGGTTAGCATGTTTAAAATACGTAAGTCGTTTTGTTCATCAATTTTAAGTAGATAACTCATCAGTTGTTTGCATCAGAGCGACAATTTTTGAGATAGTTATTAAAACTGTTTAAAGGTTGTCAAACGTTGTTTCTCGTTGTATATCCTTTAATTCTAGAGTTAAATTGATAAATAACGTGTACGAATTTGTTTAACGCATTTGTTTTGGTTACTCGACGTCTCCGTTCTCGTGTAGCCTACATATTGCGTTTTTTTTAATTTGCTTACCGGGCTAAAGGTTAGCATGTTTAAAATACGTAAGTCGTTTTGTTCATCAAATTTAAGTAGATAACTCATCAGTTGTTTGCATCAGAGCGATAATTTTTGAGATAGTTATTAAAACTGTTTAAAGGTTGTCAAACGTTGTTTCTCGTTGTATATCCTTTAATTCTAGAGTTAAATTGATAAATAACGTGTACGAATTTGTTTAACGCATTTGTTTTGGTTACTCGACGTCTCCGTTCTCGTGTAGCCTACATATTGCGTTTTTTTTTTTAATTTGCTTACCGGGCTAAAGGTTAGCATGTTTAAAATACGTAAGTCGTTTTGTTCATCAAATTTAAGTAGATAACTCATCAGTTGTTTGCATCAGAGCGACAATTTTTGAGATAGTTATTAAAACTGTTTAAAGGTTGTCAAACGTTGTTTCTCGTTGTATATCCTTTAATTCTAGAGTTAAATTGATAAATAACGTGTACGAATTTGTTTAACGCATTTGTTTTGGTTACTCGACGTCTCCGTTCTCGTGTAGCCTACTTATTGCGTTTTTTTTTTAATTTGCTTACCGGGCTAAAGGTTAGCATGTTTAAAATACGTAAGTCGTTTTGTTCAACAAATTTAAGTAGATAACTCATCAATTGTTTGCATCAGAGCGACAATTTTTGAGATAGTTATTAAAACTGTTTAAAGGTTGTCAAACGTTGTTTCTCGTTGTATATCCTTTAATTCTAGAGTTAAATTGATAAATAACGTGTACGAATTTGTTTAACGCATTTGTTTTGGTTACTCGACGTCTCCGTTCTCGTGTAGCCTACATATTGCGTTTTTTTTTTAATTTGCTTACCGGGCTAAAGGTTAGCATGCTTAAAATACGTAAGTCGTTTTGTTCAACAAATTTAAGTAGATAACTCATCAGTTGTTTGCATCAGAGCGATAATTTTTGAGATAGTTATTAAAACTGTATAAAGGTTGTCAAACGTTGTTTCTCGTTGTATATCCTTTAATTCTAGAGTTAGATTGATAAATAACGTGTACGAATTTGTTTAACGCATTTGTTTTGGTTACTCGACGTCTCCGTTCTCGTGTAGCCTACATATTGCGTTTTTTTTTTAATTTGCTTACCGGGCTAAAGGTTAGCATGCTTAAAATACGTAAGTCGTTTTGTTCATCAAATTTAAGTAGATAACTCATCAGTTGTTTGCATCAGAGCGACAATTTTTGAGATAGTTATTAAAACTGTTTAAAGGTTGTCAAACGTTGTTTCTCGTTGTATATCCTTTAATTCTAGAGTTAAATTGATAAATAACGTGTACGAATTTGTTTAACGCATTTGTTTTGGTTACTCGACGTCTCCGTTCTCGTGTGGCCTACATATTGCGTTTTTTTTTTTAATTTGCTTACCGGGCTAAAGGTTAGCATGTTTAAAATACGTAAGTCGTTTTGTTCATCAAATTTAAGTAGATAACTCATCAGTTGTTTGCATCAGAGCGACAATTTTTGAGATAGTTATTAAAACTGTTTAAAGGTTGTCAAACGTTGTTTCTCGTTGTATATCCTTTAATTCTAGAGTTAAATTGATAAATAACGTGTACGAATTTGTTTAACGCATTTGTTTTGGTTACTCGACGTCTCCGTTCTCGTGTAGCCTACATATTGCGTTTTTTTTTAATTTGCTTACCGGGCTAAAGGTTAGCATGTTTAAAATACGTAAGTCGTTTTGTTCATCAAATTTAAGTAGATAACTCATCAGTTGTTTGCATCAGAGCGACAATTTTTGAGATAGTTATTAAAACTGTTTAAAGGTTGTCAAACGTTGTTTCTCGTTGTATATCCTTTAATTCTAGAGTTAAATTGATAAATAACGTGTACGAATTTGTTTAACGCATTTGTTTTGGTTACTCGACGTCTCCGTTCTCGTGTAGCCTACATATTGCGTTTTTTTTTTAATTTGCTTACCGGGCTAAAGGTAAGCATGTTTAAAATACGTAAGTCGTTTTGTTCAACAAATCTGAGTAGATAACTCATCAGTTGTTTGCATCAGAGCGACAATTTTTGAGATAGTTATTAAAACTGTTTAAAGGTTGTCAAACGTTGTTTCTCGTTGTATATCCTTTAATTCTAGAGTTAAATTGATAAATAACGTGCACGAATTTGTTTAACGCATTTGTTTTGGTTACTCGACGTCTCCGTTCTCGTGTAGCCTACATATTGCGTTTTTTTTAATTTGCTTACCGGGCTAAAGGTTAGCATGTTTAAAATACGTAAGTCGTTTTGTTCATCAAATTTAAGTAGATAACTCATCAGTTGTTTGCATCAGAGCGACAATTTTTGAGATAGTTATTAAAACTGTTTAAAGGTTGTCAAACGTTGTTTCTCGTTGTATATCCTTTAATTCTAGAGTTAAATTGATAAATAACGTGTACGAATTTGTTTAACGCATTTGTTTTGGTTACTCGACGTCTCCGTTCTCGTGTAGCCTACATATTGCGTTTTTTTTTTAATTTGCTTACCGGGCTAAAGGTTAGCATGTTTAAAATACGTAAGTCGTTTTGTTCATCAAATTTAAGTAGATAACTTAACATCAGTTGTTTGCATCAGAGCGACAATTTTTGAGATAGTTATTAAAACTGTTTAAAGGTTGTCAAACGTTTTTTCTCGTTGTATATCCTTTAATTCTAGAGTTAAATTGATAAATAACGTGTACGAATTTGTTTAACGCATTTGTTTTGGTTACTCGACGTCTCCGTTCTCGTGTAGCCTACATATTGCGTTTTTTTTTTTAATTTGCTTACCGGGCTAAAGGTTAGCATGTTTAAAATACGTAAGTCGTTTAGTTCATCAAATTTAAGTAGATAACTCATCAGTTGTTTGCATCAGAGCGACAATTTTTGAGATAGTTATTAAAACTGTTTAAAGGTTGTCAAACGTTGTTTCTCGTTGTATATCCTTTAATTCTAGAGTTAAATTGATAAATAACGTGTACGAATTTGTTTAACGCATTTGTTTTGGTTACTCGACGTCTCCGTTCTCGTGTAGCCTACATATTGCGTTTTTTTTTTTTTAATTTGCTTACCGGGCTAAAGGTTAGCATGTTTAAAATACGTAAGTCGTTTTGTTCAACAAATTTGAGCAGATAACTCAGCAGTTGTTTGCATCAGAGCGACAATTTTTGAGATAGTTATTAAAACTGTTTAAAGGTTGTCAAACGTTGTTTCTCGTTGTATATCCTTTAATTCTAGAGTTAAATTGATAAATAACGTGTACGAATTTGTTTAACGCATTTGTTTTGGTTACTCGACGTCTCCGTTCTCGGGTAGCCTACATATTGCGTTTTTTTTTAATTTGCTTACCGGGCTAAAGGTTAGCATGTTTAAAATACGTAAGTCGTTTTGTTCATCAAATTTAAGTAGATAACTCATCAGTTGTTTGCATCAGAGCGACAATTTTTGAGATAGTTATTAAAACTGTTTAAAGGTTGTCAAACGTTGTTTCTCGTTGTATATCCTTTAATTCTAGAGTTAAATTGATAAATAACATGTACGAATTTGTTTAACGCATTTGTTTTGGTTACTCGACGTCTCCGTTCTCGTGTAGCCTACATATTGCTTTTTTTTTTTAATTTGCTTACCGGGCTAAAGGTTAGCATGTTTAAAATACGTAAGTCGTTTTGTTCATCAAATTTAAGTAGATAACTCATCAGTTGTTTGCATCAGAGCGACAATTTTTGAGATAGTTATTAAAACTGTTTAAAGGTTGTCAAACGTTGTTTCTCGTTGTATATCCTTTAATTCTAGAGTTAAATTTATAAATAACGTGTACGAATTTGTTTAACGCATTTGTTTTGGTTACTCGACGTCTCCGTTCTCGTGTAGCCTACATATTGCGTTTTTTTTTTAATTTGCTTACCGGGCTAAAGGTTAGCATGTTTAAAATACGTAAGTCGTTTTGTTCATCAAATTTAAGTAGATAACTCATCAGTTGTTTGCATCAGAGCGACAATTTTTGAGATAGTTATTAAAACTGTTTAAAGGTTGTCAAACGTTGTTTCTCGTTGTATATCCTTTAATTCTAGAGTTAAATTGATAAATAACGTGTACGAATTTGTTTAACGCATTTGTTTTGGTTACTCGACGTCTCCGTTCTCGTGTAGCCTACATATTGCGTTTTTTTTTTTTAATTTGCTTACCGGGCTAAAGGTTAGCATGTTTAAAATACGTAAGTCGTTTTGTTCAACAAATTTAAGTAGATAACTCATCAGTTGTTTGCATCAGAGCGACAATTTTTGAGATAGTTATTAAAACTGTTTAAAGGTTGTCAAACGTTGTTTCTCGTTGTATATCCTTTAATTCTAGAGTTAAATTGATAAATAACGTGTACGAATTTGTTTAACGCATTTGTTTTGGTTACTCGACGTCTCCGTTCTCGTGTGGCCTACATATTGCGTTTTTTTTTTTAATTTGCTTACCGGGCTAAAGGTTAGCATGTTTAAAATACGTAAGTCGTTTTGTTCATCAAATTTAAGTAGATAACTCATCAGTTGTTTGCATCAGAGCGACAATTTTTGAGATAGTTATTAAAACTGTTTAAAGGTTGTCAAACGTTGTTTCTCGTTGTATATCCTTTAATTCTAGAGTTAAATTGATAAATAACGTGTACGAATTTGTTTAACGCATTTGTTTTGGTTACTCGACGTCTCCGTTCTCGTGTAGCCTACATATTGCGTTTTTTTTTAATTTGCTTACCGGGCTAAAGGTTAGCATGTTTAAAATACGTAAGTCGTTTTGTTCATCAAATTTAAGTAGATAACTCATCAGTTGTTTGCATCAGAGCGACAATTTTTGAGATAGTTATTAAAACTGTTTAAAGGTTGTCAAACGTTGTTTCTCGTTGTATATCCTTTAATTCTAGAGTTAAATTGATAAATAACGTGTACGAATTTGTTTAACGCATTTGTTTTGGTTACTCGACGTCTCCGTTCTCGTGTAGCCTACATATTGCGTTTTTTTTTTAATTTGCTTACCGGGCTAAAGGTAAGCATGTTTAAAATACGTAAGTCGTTTTGTTCAACAAATCTGAGTAGATAACTCATCAGTTGTTTGCATCAGAGCGACAATTTTTGAGATAGTTATTAAAACTGTTTAAAGGTTGTCAAACGTTGTTTCTCGTTGTATATCCTTTAATTCTAGAGTTAAATTGATAAATAACGTGCACGAATTTGTTTAACGCATTTGTTTTGGTTACTCGACGTCTCCGTTCTCGTGTAGCCTACATATTGCGTTTTTTTTAATTTGCTTACCGGGCTAAAGGTTAGCATGTTTAAAATACGTAAGTCGTTTTGTTCATCAAATTTAAGTAGATAACTCATCAGTTGTTTGCATCAGAGCGACAATTTTTGAGATAGTTATTAAAACTGTTTAAAGGTTGTCAAACGTTGTTTCTCGTTGTATATCCTTTAATTCTAGAGTTAAATTGATAAATAACGTGTACGAATTTGTTTAACGCATTTGTTTTGGTTACTCGACGTCTCCGTTCTCGTGTAGCCTACATATTGCGTTTTTTTTTTAATTTGCTTACCGGGCTAAAGGTTAGCATGTTTAAAATACGTAAGTCGTTTTGTTCATCAAATTTAAGTAGATAACTTAACATCAGTTGTTTGCATCAGAGCGACAATTTTTGAGATAGTTATTAAAACTGTTTAAAGGTTGTCAAACGTTTTTTCTCGTTGTATATCCTTTAATTCTAGAGTTAAATTGATAAATAACGTGTACGAATTTGTTTAACGCATTTGTTTTGGTTACTCGACGTCTCCGTTCTCGTGTAGCCTACATATTGCGTTTTTTTTTTTAATTTGCTTACCGGGCTAAAGGTTAGCATGTTTAAAATACGTAAGTCGTTTAGTTCATCAAATTTAAGTAGATAACTCATCAGTTGTTTGCATCAGAGCGACAATTTTTGAGATAGTTATTAAAACTGTTTAAAGGTTGTCAAACGTTGTTTCTCGTTGTATATCCTTTAATTCTAGAGTTAAATTGATAAATAACGTGTACGAATTTGTTTAACGCATTTGTTTTGGTTACTCGACGTCTCCGTTCTCGTGTAGCCTACATATTGCGTTTTTTTTTTTTAATTTGCTTACCGGGCTAAAGGTTAGCATGTTTAAAATACGTAAGTCGTTTTGTTCAACAAATTTGAGCAGATAACTCAGCAGTTGTTTGCATCAGAGCGACAATTTTTGAGATAGTTATTAAAACTGTTTAAAGGTTGTCAAACGTTGTTTCTCGTTGTATATCCTTTAATTCTAGAGTTAAATTGATAAATAACGTGTACGAATTTGTTTAACGCATTTGTTTTGGTTACTCGACGTCTCCGTTCTCGGGTAGCCTACATATTGCGTTTTTTTTTAATTTGCTTACCGGGCTAAAGGTTAGCATGTTTAAAATACGTAAGTCGTTTTGTTCATCAAATTTAAGTAGATAACTCATCAGTTGTTTGCATCAGAGCGACAATTTTTGAGATAGTTATTAAAACTGTTTAAAGGTTGTCAAACGTTGTTTCTCGTTGTATATCCTTTAATTCTAGAGTTAAATTGATAAATAACATGTACGAATTTGTTTAACGCATTTGTTTTGGTTACTCGACGTCTCCGTTCTCGTGTAGCCTACATATTGCTTTTTTTTTTTAATTTGCTTACCGGGCTAAAGGTTAGCATGTTTAAAATACGTAAGTCGTTTTGTTCATCAAATTTAAGTAGATAACTCATCAGTTGTTTGCATCAGAGCGACAATTTTTGAGATAGTTATTAAAACTGTTTAAAGGTTGTCAAACGTTGTTTCTCGTTGTATATCCTTTAATTCTAGAGTTAAATTGATAAATAACGTGTACGAATTTGTTTAACGCATTTGTTTTGGTTACTCGACGTCTCCGTTCTCGTGTAGCCTACATATTGCGTTTTTTTTTTAATTTGCTTACCGGGCTAAAGGTTAGCATGTTTAAAATACGTAAGTCGTTTTGTTCATCAAATTTAAGTAGATAACTCATCAGTTGTTTGCATCAGAGCGACAATTTTTGAGATAGTTATTAAAACTGTTTAAAGGTTGTCAAACGTTGTTTCTCGTTGTATATCCTTTAATTCTAGAGTTAAATTGATAAATAACGTGTACGAATTTGTTTAACGCATTTGTTTTGGTTACTCGACGTCTCCGTTCTCGTGTAGCCTACATATTGCGTTTTTTTTTTTTAATTTGCTTACCGGGCTAAAGGTTAGCATGTTTAAAATACGTAAGTCGTTTTGTTCAACAAATCTGAGTAGATAACTCATCAGTTGTTTGCATCAGAGCGACAATTTTGAGATAGTTATTAAAACTGTTTAAAGGTTGTCAAACGTTGTTTCTCGTTGTATATCCTTTAATTCTAGAGTTAAATTGATAAATAACGTGTACGAATTTGTTTAACGCATTTGTTTTGGTTACTCGACGTCTCCGTTCTCGTGTAGCCTACATATTGCGTTTTTTTTTTAATGTGCTTACCGGGCTAAAGGTTAGCATGTTTAAAATACGTAAGTCGTTTTGTTCATCAAATTTAAGTAGATAACTCATCAGTTGTTTGCATCAGAGCAACAATTTTTGAGATAGTTATTAAAACTGTTTAAAGGTTGTCAAACGTTGTTTCTCGTTGTATATCCTTTAATTCTAGAGTTAAATTGATAAATAACGTGTACGAATTTGTTTAACGCATTTGTTTTGGTTACTCGACGTCTCCGTTCTCGTGTAGCCTACATATTGGGTTTTTTTTTTAATTTGCTTACCGGGCTAAAGGTTAGCATGTTTAAAATACGTAAGTCGTTTTGTTCATCAAATTTAAGTAGATAACTCATCAGTTGTTTGCATCAGAGCGACAATTTTTGAGATAGTTATTAAAACTGTTTAAAGGTTGTCAAACGTTGTTTCTCGTTGTATATCCTTTAATTCTAGAGTTAAATTGATAAATAACGTGTACGAATTTGTTTAACGCATTTGTTTTGGTTACTCGAAGTCTCCGTTCTCGTGTAGCCTACATATTGCGTTTTTTTTTTAATTTGCTTACCGGGCTAAAGGTTAGCATGCTTAAAATACGTAAGTCGTTTTGTTCAACAAATTTAAGTAGATAACTCATCAGTTGTTTGCATCACAGCGATAATTTTTGAGATAGTTATTAAAACTGTTTAAAGGTTGTCAAACTTTGTTTCTCGTTGTATATCCTTTAATTCTAGAGTTAAATTGATAAATAACGTGTACGAATTTGTTTAACGCATTTGTTTTGGTTACTCGACGTCTCCGTTCTCGTGTAGCCTACATATTGCGTTTTTTTTTTTAATTTGCTTACCGGGCTAAAGGTTAGCATGTTTAAAACACGTAAGTCGTTTTGTTCAACAAATTTGAGTAGATAACTCATCAGTTGTTTGCATCAGAGCGACAATTTTTGAGATAGTTATTAAAACTGTTTAAAGGTTGTCAAACGTTGTTTCTCGTTGTATATCCTTTAATTCTAGAGTTAAATTTATAAATAACGTGTACGAATTTGTTTAACGCATTTGTGATGGTTACTCGACGTCTCCGTTCTCGTGTAGCCTACATATTGCGTTTTTTTTTTAATTTGCTTACCGGGCTAAAGGTTAGCATGCTTAAAATACGTAAGTCGTTTTGTTCAACAAATTTAAGTAGATAACTCATCAGTTGTTTGCATCAGAGCGATAATTTTTGAGATAGTTATTAAAACTGTTTAAAGGTTGTCAAACGTTGTTTCTCGTTGTATATCCTTTAATTCTAGAGTTAAATTGATAAATAACGTGTACGAATTTGTTTAACGCATTTGTTTTGGTTACTCGACGTCTCCGTTCTCGTGTAGCCTACATATTGTGTTTTTTTTTTAATTTGCTTACCGGGCTAAAGGTTAGCATGTTTAAAATACGTAAGTCGTTTTGTTCAACAAATTTAAGTAGATAACTCATCAGTTGTTTGCATCAGAGCGACAATTTTTGAGATAGTTATTAAAACTGTTGTCAAACGTTGTTTCTCGTTGTATATCCTTTAATTCTAGAGTTAAATTGATAAATAACGTGTACGAATTTGTTTAACGCATTTGTTTTGGTTACTCGACGTCTCCGTTCTCGTATAGCCTACATATTGCGTTTTTTTTTTAATTTGCTTACCGGGCTAAAGGTTAGCATGCTTAAAATACGTAAGTCGTTTTATTCATCAAATTTAAGTAGATAACTTATCAGTTGTTTGCATCAGAGCGACAATTTTTGAGATAGTTATTAAAACTGTTTAAAGGTTGTCAAACGTTGTTTCTCGTTGTATATCCTTTAATTCTAGAGTTAAATTGATAAATAACGTGTACGAATTTGTTTAACGCATTTGTTTTGGTTACTCGACGTCTCCGTTCTCGTGTAGCCTACATATTGCGTTTTTTTTTTAATTTGCTTACCGGGCTAAAGGTTAGCATGCTTAAAATACGTAAGTCGTTTTGTTCAACAAATTTAAGTAGATACCTCATCAGTTGTTTGCATCAGAGCGACAATTTTTGAGATAGTTATTAAAACTGTTTAAAGGTTGTCAAACGTTGTTTCTCGTTGTATATCCTTTAATTCTAGAGTTAAATTGATAAATAACGTGTACGAATTTGTTTAACGTATTTGTTTTGGTTACTCGACGTCTCCGTTCTCGTGTAGCCTACATATTGCGTTTTTTTTTTAATTTGCTTACCGGGCTAAAGGTTAGCATGCTTAAAATACGTAAGTCGTTTTGTTCAACAAATTTAAGTAGATAACTCATCAGTTGTTTGCATCAGAGCGACAATTTTTGAGATAGTTATTAAAACTGTTTAAAGGTTGTCAAACGTTGTTTCTCGTTGTATATCCTTTAATTCTAGAGTTAAATTGATAAATAACGTGTACGAATTTGTTTAACGCATTTGTTTTGGTTACTCGACGTCTCCGTTTTCGTGTAGCCTACATATTGCGTTTTTTTTTTAATTTGCTTACCGGGCTAAAGGTTAGCATGTTTAAAATACGTAAGTCGTTTTGTTCAATAAATTTGAGTAGATAACTCATCAGTTGTTTGCATCAGAGCGACAATTTTTGAGATAGTTATTAAAACTGTTTAAAGGTTGTCAAACGTTGTTTATCGTTGTATATCCTTTAATTCTAGAGTTAAATTGATAAATAACGTGTACGAATTTGTTTAACGCATTTGTTTTGGTTACTCGACGTCTCCGTTCTCGTGTAGCCTACATATTGCGTTTTTTTTTTAATTTGCTTACCGGGCTAAAGGTTAGCATGTTTAAAATACGTAAGTCGTTTTGTTCATCAAATTTAAGTAGATAACTATCAGTTGTTTGCATCAGAGCGACAATTTTTGAGATAGTTATTAAAACTGTTTAAAGGTTGTCAAACGTTGTTTCTCGTTGTATATCCTTTAATTCTAGAGTTAAATTGATAAATAACGTGTACGAATTTGTTTAACGCATTTGTTTTGGTTACTCGACGTCTCCGTTCTCGTGTAGCCTACATATTGCGTTTTTTTTTTAATTTGCTTACCGGGCTAAAGGTTAGCATGTTTAAAATACGTAAGTCGTTTTGTTCATCAAATTTAAGTAGATAACTCATCAGTTGTTTGCATCAGAGCGACAATTTTTGAGATAGTTATTAAAACTGTTTAAAGGTTGTCAAACGTTGTTTCTCGTTGTATATCCTTTAATTCTAGAGTTAAATTGATAAATAACGTGTACGAATTTGTTTAACGCATTTGTTTTGGTTACTCGACGTCTCCGTTCTCGTATAGCCTACATATTGCGTTTTTTTTTTTAATTTGCTTACCGGGCTAAAGGTTAGCATGCTTAAAATACTTAAGTCGTTTTGTTCAACAAATTTAAGTAGATAACTCATCAGTTGTTTGCATCAGAGCGATAATTTTTGAGATAGTTATTAAAACTGTTTAAAGGTTGTCAAACGTTGTTTCTCGTTGTATATCCTTTAATTCTAGAGTTAAGTTGATAAATAACGTGTACGAATTTGTTTAACGCATTTGTTTTGGTTACTCAACGTTTCCGTTCTCGTGTAGCCTACATATTGCGTTTTTTTTTTTAATTTGCTTACCGGGCTAAAGGTTAGCATGTTTAAAATACGTAAGTCGTTTTGTTCATCAAATTTAAGTAGATAACTCATCAGTTGTTTGCATCAGAGCGACAATTTTTGAGATAGTTATTAAAACTGTTTAAAGGTTGTCAAATGTTGTTTCTCGTTGTATATCCTTTAATTCTAGAGTTAAATTGATAAATAACGTGTACAAATTTGTTTAACGCATTTGTTTTGGTTACTCGACGTCTCCGTTCTCGTGTAGCCTACATATTGCGTTTTTTTTTTTAATTTGCTTACCGGGCTAAAGGTTAGCATGTTTAAAATACGTAAGTCGTTATGTTCAACAAATTTAAGTAGATAACTCATCAGTTGTTTGCATCAGAGCGACAATTTTTGAGATAGTTATTAAAATTGTTTAAAGGTTGTCAAACGTTGTTTCTCGTTGTATATCCTTTAATTCTAGAGTTAAATTGATAAATAACGTGTACGAATTTGCTTAACGCATTTGTTTTGGTTACTCGACGTCTCCGTTCTCGTGTAGCCTACCTATTGCGTTTTTTTTTTAATTTGCTTACCGGGCTAAACGTTAGCATGTTTAAAATACGTAAGTCGTTTTGTTCAACAAATTTGAGTAGGTAACTCATCAGTTGTTTGCATCAGAGCGACAATTTTTGAGATAGTTATTAAAACTGTTTAAAGATTGTCAAACGTTTTTTCTCGTTGTATATCCTTTATTTCTAGAGTTAAATTGATAAATAACGTATACGAATTTGTTTAACGCATTTGTTTTGGTTACTCGACGTCTCCGTTCTCGTGTAGCCTACATATTGCGTTTTTTTTTTTAATTTGCTTACCAGACTAAAGGTTAGCATGTTTAAAATACGTAAGTCGTTTTGTTCATCAAATTTGAGTAGATAACTCATCAGTTGTTTGCATCAGAGCGACAATTTTTGAGATAGTTATTAAAACTGTTTAAAGGTTGTCAAACGTTGTTTCTCGTTGTATATCCTTTAATTCTAGAGTTAAATTGATAAATAACGTGTACGAATTTGTTTAACGCATTTTTTTTGGTTACTCGACGTCTCCGTTCTCGTGTAGCCTACATATTGCGTTTTTTTTTTAATTTGCTTACCGGGCTAAAGGTTAGCATGTTTAAAATACGTAAGTCGTTTTGTTCATCAATTTTAAGTAGATAACTCATCAGTTGTTTGCATCAGAGCGACAATTTTTGAGATAGTTATTAAAACTGTTTAAAGGTTGTCAAACGTTGTTTCTCGTTGTATATCCTTTAATTCTAGAGTTAAATTGATAAATAACGTGTACGAATTTGTTTAACGCATTTGTTTTGGTTACTCGACGTCTCCGTTCTCGTGTAGCCTACATACTGCGTTTTTTTTTAATTTGCTTACCGGGCTAAAGGCTAGCATGTTTAAAATACGTAAGTCGTTTTGTTCATCAAATTTAAGTAGATAACTCATCAGTTGTTTGCATCAGAGCGATAATTTTTGAGATAGTTATTAAAACTGTTTAAAGGTTGTCAAACGTTGTTTCTCGTTGTATATCCTTTAATTCTACAGTTAAATTGATAAATAACGTGTACGAATTTGTTTAACGCATTTGTTTTGGTTACTCGACGTCTCCGTTCTCGTGTAGCCTACATATTGCGTTTTTTTTTTTAATTTGCTTACCGGGCGAAAGGTTAGCATGTTTAAAATACGTAAGTCGTTTTGTTCATCAAATTTAAGTATATAACTCATCAGTTGTTTGCATCAGAGCGACAATTTTTGAGATAGTTATTAAAACTGTTTAAAGGTTGTCAAACGTTGTTTCTCGTTGTATATCCTTTAATTCTAGAGTTAAATAGATAAATAACGTGTACGAATTTGTTTAACGCATTTGTTTTGGTTACTCGACGTCTCTGTTCTCGTGTAGCCTACATATTGCGTTTTTTTTTTTTAATTTGCTTACCGGGCTAAAGGTTAGCATGTTTAAAATACGTAAGTCGTTTTGTTCATCAAATTTAAGTAGATAACTCATCAGTTGTTTGCATCAGAGCGACAATTTTTGAGATAGTTATTAAAACTGTTTAAAGGTTGTCAAACGTTGTTTCTCGTTGTATATCATTTAATTCTAGAGTTAAATTGATAAATAACGTGTACGAATTTGTTTAACGCATTTGTTTTGGTTACTCGACGTCTCCGTTCTCGTGTAGCCTACATAATGCGTTTTTTTTTTTAATTTGCTTACCGGGCTAAAGGTTAGCATGTTTAAAATACGTAAGTCGTTTTGTTCAACAAATTTAAGTAGATAACTCATCAGTTGTTTGCATCAGAGCGACAATTTTTGAGATAGTTATTAAAACTGTTTAAAGGTTGTCAAACGTTGTTTCTCGTTGTATATCCTTTAATTCTAGAGTTAAATTGATAAATAACGTGTACGAATTTGTTTAACCCATTTGTTTTGGTTACTCGACGTCTCCGTTCTCGTGTAGCCTACATATTGCGTTTTTTTTTTAATTTGCTTACCGGGCTAAAGGTTAGCATGCTTAAAATACGTAAGTCGTTTTGTTCAATAAATTTAAGTAGATAACTCATCAGTTGTTTTCATCAGAGCGATAATTTTTGAGATAGTTATTAAAACTGTTTAAAGGTTGTCAAACGTTGTTTCTCGTTGTATATCCTTTAATTCTAGAGTTAGATTGATAAATAACGTGTACGAATTTGTTTAACGCATTTGTTTTGGTTACTCGACGTCTCCGTTCTCGTGTAGCCTACATATTGCGTTTTTTTTTTAATTTGCTTACCGGGCTAAAGGTTAGCATGCTTAAAATACGTAAGTCGTTTTGTTCATCAAATTTAAGTAAATAACTCATCAGTTGTTTGCATCAGAGCGACAATTTTTGAGATAGTTATTAAAACTGTTTAAAGGTTGTCAAACGTTGTTTCTCGTTGTATATCCTTTAATTCTAGAGTTAAATTGATAAATAACGTGTACGAATTTTTTTAACGCATTTGTTTTGGTTACTCGACGTCTCCGTTCTCGTGTAGCCTACATATTGCGTTTTTTTTTAAATTTGCTTACCGGGCTAAAGGTTAGCATGTTTAAAATACGTAAGTCGTTTTGTTCATCAAATTTAAGTAGATAACTCATCAGTTGTTTGCATCAGAGCGACAATTTTTGAGATAGTTATTAAAACTGTTTAAAGGTTGTCAAACGTTGTTTCTCGTTGTATATCCTTTAATTCTAGAGTTAAATTGATAAATAACGTGTACGAATTTGTTTAACGTATTTGTTTTGGTTACTCGACGTCTCCGTTCTCCTGTAGCCTACATATTGCGTTTTTTTTTTTTAATTTGCTTACCGGGCTAAAGATTAGCATGTTTAAAATACGTAAGTCGTTTTGTTCATCAAATTAAATAGATAACTCATCAGTTGTTTGCATCAGAGCGACAATTTTTGAGATAGTTATTAAAACTGTTTAGAGGTTGTCAAACGTTGTTTCTCGTTGTATATCCTTTAATTCTAGAGTTAAATTGATAAATAACGTGTACGAATTTGTTTAACGCATTTGTTTTGGTTACTCGACGTCTCCGTTCTCGTGTAGCCTACATAATGCGTTTTTTTTTTTAATTTGCTTACCGGGCTAAAGGTTAGCATGTTTAAAATACGTAAGTCGTTTTGTTCGTCAAATTTAAGTAGATAACTCATCAGTTGTTTGCATCAGAGCGATAATTTTTGAGATAGTTATTAAAACTGTTTAAAGGTTATCAAACGTTGTTTCTCGTTGTATATCCTTTAATTCTAGAGTTAAATTGATAAATAACGTGTACGAATTTGTTTAACGCATTTGTTTTGGTTACTCTACGTCTCCGTTCTCGTGTAGCCTACATATTGCGTTTTTTTTTTAATTTGCTTACCGGGCTAAAGGTTAGCATGTTTAAAATACGTAAGTCGTTTTGTTCAACAAATTTAAGTAGATAACTCATCAGTTGTTTGCATCAGAGCGACAATTTTTGAAATAGTTATTAAAACTGTTTAAAGGTTGTCAAACGTTGTTTCTCGTTGTATATCCTTTAATTCTAGAGTTAAATTGATAAATAACGTGTACGAATTTGTTTAACGCATTTGTTTTGGTTACTCGACGTCTCCGTTCTCGTGTAGCCTACATATTGCGTTTTTTTTTTAATTTGCTTACCGGGCTAAAGGTTAGCATGTTTAAAATACGTAAGTCGTTTTGTTCAACAAATCTGAGTAGATAACTCATCAGTTGTTTGCATCAGAGCCACAATTTTTGAGATAGTTATTAAAACTGTTTAAAGGTTGTCAAACGTTGTTTCTCGTTGTATATCCTTTAATTCTAGAGTTAAATTGATAAATAACGTGTACGAATTTGTTTAACGCATTTGTTTTGGTTACTCGACGTCTCCGTTCTCGTGTAGCCTACATATTGCGTTTTTTTTTTTAATTTGCTTACCGGGCTAAAGGTTAGCATGTCTAAAATACGTAAGTCGTTTTGTTCAACAAATTTAAGTAGATAACTCATCAGTTGTTTGCATCAGAGCGACAATTTTTGAGATAGTTATTAAAACTGTTTAAAGGTTGTCAAACGTTGTTTCTCGTTGTATATCCTTTAATTCTAGAGTTAAATTGATAAATAACGTGTACGAATTTGTTTAACGCATTTGTTTTGGTTACTCGACGTCTCCGTTCTCGTGTAGCCTACATATTGCGTTTTTTTTTAATTTGCTTACCGGGCTAAAGGTTAGCATGTTTAAAATACGTATGTCGTTTTGTTCAACAAATTTGAGTAGATAACTCAGCAGTTGTTTGCATCAGAGCGACAATTTTTGAGATAGTTATTAAAACTGTTTAAAGGTTGTCAAACGTTGTTTCTCGTTGTATATCCTTTAATTCTAGAGTTAAATTGATAAATAACGTGTACGAATTTGTTTAACGCATTTGTTTTGGTTACTCGACGTCTCCGTTCTCGTGTAGCCTACATATTGCGTTTTTTTTTTTAATTTGCTTACCGGGCTAAAGGTTAGCATGTTTAAAATACGTAAGTCGTTTTGTTCAACAAATCTGAGTAGATAACTCATCAGTTGTTTGCATCAGAGCCACAATTTTTGAGATAGTTATTAAAACTGTTTAAAGGTTGTCAAACGTTGTTTCTCGTTGTATATCCGTTAATTCTAGAGTTAAATTGATAAATAACGTGTACGAATTTGTTTAACGCATTTGTTTTGGTTACTCGACGTCTCCGTTCTCGTGTAGCCTACATATTGCGTTTTTTTTTTTAATTTGCTTACCGGGCTAAAGGTTAGCATGTCTAAAATACGTAAGTCGTTTTGTTCAACAAATTTAAGTAGATAACTCATCAGTTGTTTGCATCAGAGCGACAATTTTTGAGATAGTTATTAAAACTGTTTAAAGGTTGTCAAACGTTGTTTCTCGTTGTATATCCTTTAATTCTAGAGTTAAATTGATAAATAACGTGTACGAATTTGTTTAACGCATTTGTTTTGGTTACTCGACGTCTCCGTTCTCGTGTAGCCTACATATTGCGTTTTTTTTTAATTTGCTTACCGGGCTAAAGGTTAGCATGTTTAAAATACGTAAGTCGTTTTGTTCATCAAATTTAAGTAGATAACTCATCAGTTGTTTGCATCAGAGCGACAATTTTTGAGATAGTTATTAAAACTGTTTAAAGGTTGTCAAACGTTGTTTCTCGTTGTATATCCTTTAATTCTAGAGTTAAATTGATAAATAACGTGTACGAATTTGTTTAACGCATTTGTTTTGGTTACTCGACGTCTCCGTTCTCGTGTAGCCTACTTATTGCGTTTTTTTTTTAATTTGCTTACCGGGCTAAAGGTTAGCATGTTTAAAATACGTAAGTCGTTTTGTTCATCAAATTTAAGTAGATAACTCATCAGTTGTTTGCATCAGAGCGACAATTTTTGAGATAGTTATTAAAACTGTTTAAAGGTTGTCAAACGTTGTTTCTCGTTGTATATCCTTTAATTCTAGAGTTAAATTGATAAATAACGTGTACGAATTTGTTTAACGCATTTGTTTTGGTTACTCGACGTCTCCGTTCTCGTGTAGCCTACATATTGCGTTTTTTTTTTTAATTTGCTTACCGAGCTAAAGGTTAGCATGTTTAAAATACGTAAGTCGTTTTGTTCATCAAATTTAAGTAGATAACTCATCAGTTGTTTGCATCAGAGCGACAATTTTTGAGATAGTTATTAAAACTGTTTAAAGGTTGTCAAACGTTGTTTCTCGTTGTATATCCTTTAATTCTTGACTTAAATTGATAAATAAAGTGTACGAATTTGTTTAACGCATTTGTTTTGGTTACTCGACGTCTCCGTTCTCGTGTAGCCTACATATTGCGTTTTTTTTTTTTAATTTGCTTACCGGGCTAAAGGTTAGCATGTTTAAAATACGTAAGTCGTTTTGTTCATCAAATTTAAGTAGATAACTCATCAGTTGTTTGCATCAGAGCGACAATTTTTGAGATAGTTATTAAAACTGTTTAAAGGTTGTCAAACGTTGTTTCTCGTTGTATATCCTTTAATTCTAGAGTTAAATTGATAAATAACGTGTACGAATTTGTTTAACGCATTTGTTTTGGTTACTCGACTTCTCCGTTCTCGTGTAGCCTACATATTGCGTTTTTTTTTAATTTGCTTAGCGGGCTAAAGGTTAGCATGTTTAAAATACGTAAGTCGTTTTGTTCATCAAATTTAAGTAGATAACTCATCAGTTGTTTGCATCAGAGCGACAATTTTTAGATAGTTATTAAAACTGTTTAAAGGTTGTCAAACGTTGTTTCTCGTTGTATATCCTTTAATTCTAGAGTTAAATTGATAAATAACGTGTACGAATTTGTTTAACGCATTTGTTTTGGTTACTCGACGTCTCCGTTCTCGTGTAGCCTACATATTGCGTTTTTTTTTTAATTTGCTTACCGGGCTAAAGGTTAGCATGTTTAAAATACGTAAGTCGTTTTGTTCAACAAATTTGAGTAGATAACTCAGCAGTTGTTTGCATCAGAGCGACAATTTTTGAGATAGTTATTAAAACTGTTTAAAGGTTGTCAAACGTTGTTTCTAGTTGTATATCCTTTAATTCTAGAGTTAAATTGATAAATAACGTGTACGAATTTGTTTAACGCATTTGTTTTGGTTACTCGACGTCTCCGTTCTCGTGTAGCCTACATATTGCGTTTTTTTTTTTAATTTGCTTACCGGGCTAAAGGTTAGCATGTTTAAAATACGTAAGTCGTTTTGTTCATCAAATTTAAGTAGATAACTCATCAGTTGTTTGCATCAGAGCGACAATTTTTGAGATAGTTATTAAAACTGTTTAAAGGTTGTCAAACGTTGTTTCTCGTTGTATATCCTTTAATTCTAGAGTTAAATTGATAAATAACGTGTACGAATTTGTTTAACGCATTTGTTTTGGTTACTCGACGTCTTCGTTCTCGTATAGCCTACATATTGCGTTTTTTTTTTTTAATTTGCTTACCGGCCTAAAGGTTAGCATGTTTAAAATACGTAAGTCGTTTTGTTCATCAAATTTAAGTAGATAACTCATCAGTTGTTTGCATCAGAGCGACAATTTTTAGATAGTTATTAAAACTGTTTAAAGGTTGTCAAACGTTGTTTCTCGTTGTATATCCTTTAATTCTAGAGTTAAATTGATAAATAACGTGTACGAATTTGTTTAACGCATTTGTTTTGGTTACTCGACGTCTCCGTTCTCGTGTAGCCTACATATTGCGTTTTTTTTTTTTTAATTTGCTTACCGGGCTAAAGGTTAGCATGTTTAAAATACGTAAGTCGTTTTGTTCATCAAATTTAAGTAGATAACTCATCAGTTGTTTGCATCAGAGCGACACTTTTTGAGATAGTTATTAAAACTGTTTAAAGGTTGTCAAACGTTGTTTCTCGTTGTATATCCTTTAATTCTAGAGTTAAATTGATAAATAACGTGTACGAATTTGTTTAACGCATTTGTTTTGGTTACTCGACGTCTCCGTTCTCGTGTAGCCTACATATTGCGTTTTTTTTTTTTTAATTTGCTTACCGGGCTAAAGGTTAGCATGTTTAAAATACGTAAGTCGTTTTGTTCATCAAATTTAAGTAGATAACTCATCAGTTGTTTGCATCAGAGCGACAATTTTTGAGATAGTTATTAAAACTGTTTAAAGGTTGTCAAACGTTGTTTCTCGTTGTATATCCTTTAATTCTAGAGTTGAATTGATAAATAACGTGTACGAATTTGTTTAACGCATTTGTTTTGGTTACTCGACGTCTCCGTTCTCGTATAGCCTACATATTGCGTTTTTTTTTTAATTTGCTTACCGGGCTAAAGGTTAGCATGTTTAAAATACGTAAGTCGTTTTGTTCATCAAATTTAAGTAGATAACTCATCAGTTGTTTGCATCAGAGCGACAATTTTTGAGATAGTTATTAAAACTGTTTAAAGGTTGTCAAATGTTGTTTCTCGTTGTATATCCTTTAATTCTAGAGTTAAATTGATAAATAACGTGTACGAATTTGTTTAACGCATTTGTTTTGGTTACTCGACGTCTCCGTTCTCGTGTAGCCTACATATTGCGTTTTTTTTTTTTAATTTGCTTACCGGGCTAAAGGTTAGCATGTTTAAAATACGTAAGTCGTTTTGTTCATCAAATTTAAGTAGATAACTCATCAGTTGTTTGCATCAGAGCGACAATTTTTGAGATAGTTATTAAAACTGTTTAAAGGTTGTCAAACGTTGTTTCTCGTTGTATATCCTTTAATTCTAGAGTTAAATTGATAAATAACGGGTACGAATTTGTTTAACGCATTTGTTTTGGTTACTCGACGTCTGCGTTCTCGTGTAGCCTACATATTGCGTTTTTTTTTTAATTTGCTTACCGGGCTAAAGGTTAGCATGTTTAAAATACGTAAGTCGTTTTGTTCAACAAATCTGAGTAGATAACTCATCAGTTGTTTGCATCAGAGCGACAATTTTTGAGATAGTTATTAAAACTGTTTAAAGGTTGTCAAACGTTGTTTCTCGTTGTATATCCTTTAATTCTAGAGTTAAATTGATAAATAACGTGTACGAATTTGTTTAACGCATTTGTTTTGGTTACTCGACGTCCCCGTTCTCGTGTAGCCTACATATTGCGTTTTTTTTTTAATTTGCTTACCGGGCTAAAGGTTAGCAAGTTTAAAATACGTAAGTCGTTTTGTTCAACAAATCTGAGTAGATAACTCATCAGTTGTTTGCATCAGAGCGACAATTTTTGAGATAGTTATTAAAACTGTTTAAAGGTTGTCAAACGTTGTTTCTCGTTGTATATCCTTTAATTCTAGAGTTAAATTGATAAATAACGTGTACGAATTTGTTTAACGCATTTGTTTTGGTTACTCGACGTCTCCGTTCTCGTGTAGCCTACATATTGCGTTTTTTTTTTAATTTGCTTACCGGGCTAAAGGTTAGCATGTTTAAAATACGTAAGTCGTTTTGTTCATCAAATTTAAGTAGATAACTCATCAGTTGTTTGCATCAGAGCGACAATTTTTGAGATAGTTATTAAAACTGTTTAAAGGTTGTCAAACGTTGTTTCTCGTTGTATATCCTTTAATTCTAGAGTTAAATTGATAAATAACGTGTACGAATTTGTTTAACGCATTTGTTTTGGTTACTCGACGTCTCCGTTCTCGTGTAGCCTACATATTGCGTTTTTTTTTTTTATTTGCTTACCGGGCTAAAGGTTAGCATGTTTAAAATACGTAAGTCGTTTTGTTCAACAAATTTGAGTAGATAACTCAGCAGTTGTTTGCATCAGAGCGACAATTTTTGAGATAGTTATTAAAACTGTTTAAAGGTTGTCAAACGTTGTTTCTCGTTGTATATCCTTTAATTCTAGAGTTAAATTGATAAATAACGTGTACGAATTTGTTTAACGCATTTGTTTTGGTTACTCGACGTCTCCGTTCTCGTGTAGCCTACATATTGCGTTTTTTTTTTAATTTGCTTACCGGGCTAAAGGTTAGCATGTTTAAAATACGTAAGTCGTTTTGTTCAACAAATCTGAGTAGATAACTCATCAGTTGTTTACATCAGAGCGACAATTTTTGAGATAGTTATTAAAACTGTTTAAAGGATGTCAAACGTTGTTTCTCGTTGTATATCCTTTAATTCTAGAGTTAAATTGATAAATAACGTGTACGAATTTGTTTAACGCATTTGTTTTGGTTACTCGACGTCTCCGTTCTCGTGTAGCCTACATATTGCGTTTTTTTTTTAATTTGCTTACCGGGCTAAAGGTTAGCATGTCTAAAATACGTAAGTCGTTTTGTTCAACAAATTTAAGTAGATAACTCATCAGTTGTTTGCATCAGAGCGACAATTTTTGAGATAGTTATTAAAACTGTTTAAAGGTTGTCAAACGTTGTTTCTCGTTGTATATCCTTTAATTCTAGAGTTAAATTGATAAAAAACGTGTACGAATTTGTTTAACGCATTTGTTTTGGTTACTCGACGTCTCCGTTCTCGTGTAGCCTACATATTGCGTTTTTTTTTTTTAATTTGCTTACCGGGCTAAAGGTTAGCATGTTTAAAATACGTAAGTCGTTTTGTTCAACAAATCTGAGTAGATAACTCATCAGTTGTTTGCATCAGAGCGACAATTTTTGAGATAGTTATTAAAACTGTTTAAAGGTTGTCAAACGTTGTTTCTCGTTGTATATCCTTTAATTCTAGAGTTAAATTGATAAATAACGTGTACGAATTTGTTTAACGCATTTGTTTTGGTTACTCGACGTCCCCGTTCTCGTGTAGCCTACATATTGCGTTTTTTTTTTAATTTGCTTACCGGGCTAAAGGTTAGCAAGTTTAAAATACGTAAGTCGTTTTGTTCAACAAATCTGAGTAGATAACTCATCAGTTGTTTGCATCAGAGCGACAATTTTTGAGATAGTTATTAAAACTGTTTAAAGGTTGTCAAACGTTGTTTCTCGTTGTATATCCTTTAATTCTAGAGTTAAATTGATAAATAACGTGTACGAATTTGTTTAACGCATTTGTTTTGGTTACTCGACGTCTCCGTTCTCGTGTAGCCTACATATTGCGTTTTTTTTTTAATTTGCTTACCGGGCTAAAGGTTAGCATGTTTAAAATACGTAAGTCGTTTTGTTCATCAAATTTAAGTAGATAACTCATCAGTTGTTTGCATCAGAGCGACAATTTTTGAGATAGTTATTAAAACTGTTTAAAGGTTGTCAAACGTTGTTTCTCGTTGTATATCCTTTAATTCTAGAGTTAAATTGATAAATAACGTGTACGAATTTGTTTAACGCATTTGTTTTGGTTACTCGACGTCTCCGTTCTCGTGTAGCCTACATATTGCGTTTTTTTTTTTTATTTGCTTACCGGGCTAAAGGTTAGCATGTTTAAAATACGTAAGTCGTTTTGTTCAACAAATTTGAGTAGATAACTCAGCAGTTGTTTGCATCAGAGCGACAATTTTTGAGATAGTTATTAAAACTGTTTAAAGGTTGTCAAACGTTGTTTCTCGTTGTATATCCTTTAATTCTAGAGTTAAATTGATAAATAACGTGTACGAATTTGTTTAACGCATTTGTTTTGGTTACTCGACGTCTCCGTTCTCGTGTAGCCTACATATTGCGTTTTTTTTTTAATTTGCTTACCGGGCTAAAGGTTAGCATGTTTAAAATACGTAAGTCGTTTTGTTCAACAAATCTGAGTAGATAACTCATCAGTTGTTTACATCAGAGCGACAATTTTTGAGATAGTTATTAAAACTGTTTAAAGGATGTCAAACGTTGTTTCTCGTTGTATATCCTTTAATTCTAGAGTTAAATTGATAAATAACGTGTACGAATTTGTTTAACGCATTTGTTTTGGTTACTCGACGTCTCCGTTCTCGTGTAGCCTACATATTGCGTTTTTTTTTTAATTTGCTTACCGGGCTAAAGGTTAGCATGTCTAAAATACGTAAGTCGTTTTGTTCAACAAATTTAAGTAGATAACTCATCAGTTGTTTGCATCAGAGCGACAATTTTTGAGATAGTTATTAAAACTGTTTAAAGGTTGTCAAACGTTGTTTCTCGTTGTATATCCTTTAATTCTAGAGTTAAATTGATAAAAAACGTGTACGAATTTGTTTAACGCATTTGTTTTGGTTACTCGACGTCTCCGTTCTCGTGTAGCCTACATATTGCGTTTTTTTTTTTTAATTTGCTTACCGGGCTAAAGGTTAGCATGTTTAAAATACGTAAGTCGTTTTGTTCATCAAATTTAAGTAAATAACTCATCAGTTGTTTGCATCAGAGCGACAATTTTTGAGATAGTTATTAAAACTGTTTAAAGGTTGTCAAACGTTGTTTCTCGTTGTATATCCTTTAATTCTAGAGTTAAATTGATAAATAACGTGTACGAATTTGTTTAACGCATTTGTTTTGGTTACTCGACGTCTCCGTTCTCGTGTAGCCTACATATTGCGTTTTTTTTTTAATTTGCTTACCGGGCTAAAGGTTAGCATGTTTAAAATACGTAAGTCGTTTTGTTCATCAAATTTAAGTAGATAACTCATCAGTTGTTTGCATCAGAGCGACAATTTTTGAGATAGTTATTAAAACTGTTTAAAGGTTGTCAAACGTTGTTTCTCGTTGTATATCCTTTAACTCTAGAGTTAAATTGATAAATAACGTGTACGAATTTGTTTAACGCATTTGTTTTGGTTACTCGACGTCTCCGTTCTCGTGTAGCCTACATATTGCGTTTTTTTTTTAATTTGCTTACCGGGCTAAAGGTTAGCATGTTTAAAATACGTAAGTCGTTTTGTTCATCAAATTTAAGTAGATAACTTATCAGTTGTTTGCATCAGAGCGACAATTTTTGAGATAGATATTAAAACTGTTTAAAGGTTGTCAAACGTTGTTTCTCGTTGTATATCCTTTAATTCTAGAGTTAAATTGATAAATAACGTGTACGAATTTGTTTAACGCATTTGTTTTGGTTACTCGACGTCTCCGTTCTCGTGTAGCCTACATATTGCGTTTTTTTTTTAATTTGCTTACCGGGCTAAAGGTTAGCATGTTTAAAATACGTAAGTCGTTTTGTTCATCAAATTTAAGTAGATAACTCATCAGTTGTTTGCATCAGAGCGACAATTTTTGAGATAGTTATTAAAACTGTTTAAAGGTTGTCAAACGTTGTTTCTCGTTGTATATCCTTTAATTCTAGAGTTAAATTGATAAATAAAGTGTACGAATTTGTTTAACGCATTTGTTTTGGTTACTCGACGTCTCCGTTCTCGTGTAGCCTACATATTGCGTTTTTTTTTTTAATTTGCTTACCGGGCTAAAGGTTAGCATGTTTAAAATACGTAAGTCGTTTTGTTCATCAAATTTAAGTAGATAACTCATCAGTTGTTTGCATCAGAGCGACAATTTTTGAGATAGTTATTAAAACTGTTTAAAGGTTGTCAAACGTTGTTTCTCGTTGTATATCCTTTAATTCTAGAGTTAAATTGATAAATAACGTGTACGAATTTGTTTAAGGCATTTGTTTTGGTTACTCGACGTCTCCGTTCTCGTGTAGCCTACATATTGCGTTTTTTTTTTAATTTGCTTACCGGGCTAAAGGTTAGCATGTTTAAAATACGTAAGTCGTTTTGTTCATCAAATTTAAGTAGATAACTCATCAGTTGTTTGCATCAGAGCGACAATTTTTGAGATAGTTATTAAAACTCTTTAAAGGTTGTCAAACGTTGTTTCTCGTTGTATATCCTTTAATTCTAGAGTTAAATTGATAAATAAAGTGTACGAATTTGTTTAACGCATTTGTTTTGGTTACTCGACGTCTCCGTTCTCGTGTAGCCTACATATTGCGTTTTTTTTTTTAATTTGCTTACCGGGCTAAAGGTTAGCATGTTTAAAATACGTAAGTCGTTTTGTTCATCAAATTTAAGTAGATAACTCATCAGTTGTTTGTATCAGAGCGACAATTTTTGAGATAGTTATTAAAACTGTTTAAAGGTTGTCAAACGTTGTTTCTCGTTGTATATCCTTTAATTCTAGAGTTAAATTGATAAATAACGTGTACGAATTTGTTTAACGCATTTGTTTTGGTTACTCGACGTCTCCGTTCTCGTGTAGCCTACATATTGCGTTTTTTTTTTAATTTGCTTACCGGGCTAAAGGTTAGCATGTTTAAAATACGTAAGTCGTTTTGTTCAACAAATCTGAGTAGATAACTCATCAGTTGTTTGCATCAGAGCGACAATTTTTGAGATAGTTATTAAAACTGTTTAAAGGTTGTCAAACGTTGTTTCTCGTTGTATATCCTTTAATTCTAGAGTTAAATTGATAAATAACGTGTACGAATTTGTTTAACGCATTTGTTTTGGTTACTCGACGTCTCCGTTCTCGTGTAGCCTACATATTGCGTTTTTTTTTTTAATTTGCTTACCGGGCTAAAGGTTAGCATGTTTAAAATACGTAAGTCGTTTTGTTCATCAAATTTAAGTAGATAACTCATCAGTTGTTTGCATCAGAGCGACAATTTTTGAGATAGTTATTAAAACTGTTTAAAGGTTTTCAAACGTTGTTTCTCGTTGTATATCCTTTAATTCTAGAGTTAAATTGATAAATAACGTGTACGAATTTGTTTAACGCATTTGTTTTGGTTACTCGACGTCTCCGTTCTCGTGTAGCCTACATATTGCGTTTTTTTTTAATTTGCTTGCCGGGCTAAAGGTTAGCATGTTTAAAATACGTAAGTCGTTTTGTTCATCAAATTTAAGTAGATAACTCATCAGTTGTTTGCATCAGAGCGACAATTTTTGAGATAGTTATTAAAACTGTTTAAAGGTTGTCAAACGTTGTTTCTCGTTGTATATCCTTTAATTCTAGAGTTAAATTGATAAATAACGTGTACGAATTTGTTTAAGGCATTTGTTTTGGTTACTCGACGTCTCCGTTCTCGTGTAGCCTACATATTGCGTTTTTTTTTTTAATTTGCTTACCGGGCTAAAGGTTAGCATGTTTAAAATACGTAAGTCGTTTTGTTCAACAAATCTGAGTAGATAACTCATCAGTTGTTTGCATCAGAGCGACAATTTTTGAGATAGTTATTAAAACTGTTTAAAGGTTGTCAACCGTTGTTTCTCGTTGTATATCCTTTAATTCTAGAGTTAAATTGATAAATAACGTGTACGAATTTGTTTAACGCATTTGTTTTGGTTACTCGACGTCTCCGTTCTCGTGTAGCCTACATATTGCGTTTTTTTTTTAATTTGCTTACCGGGCTAAAGGTTAGCATGTTTAAAATACGTAAGTCGTTTTGTTCATCAAATTTAAGTAGATAACTTATCAGTTGTTTGCATCAGAGCGACAATTTTTGAGATAGTTATTAAAACTGTTTAAAGGTTGTCAAACGTTGTTTCTCGTTGTATATCCTTTAATTCTAGAGTTAAATTGATAAATACCGTGTACGAATTTGTTTAACGCATTTGTTTTGGTTACTCGACGTCTCCGTTCTCGTGTAGCCTACATATTGCGTTTTTTTTTTAATTTGCTTACCGGGCTAAAGGTTAGCTTGTTTAAAATACGTAAGTCGTTTTGTTCATCATATTTAAGTAGATAACTCATCAGTTGTTTGCATCAGAGCGACAATTTTTGAGATAGTTATTAAAACTGTTTAAAGGTTGTCAAACGTTGTTTCTCGTTGTATATCCTTTAATTCTAGAGTTAAATTGATAAATAACGTGTACGAATTTGTTTAAGGCATTTGTTTTGGTTACTCGACGTCTCCGTTCTCGTGTAGCCTACATATTGCGTTTTTTTTTTAATTTGCTTACCGGGCTAAAGGTTAGCATGTTTAAAATACGTAAGTCGTTTTGTTCATCAAATTTAAGTAGATAACTCATCAGTTGTTTGCATCAGAGCGACAATTTTTGAGATAGTTATTAAAACTGTTTAAAGGTTGTCAAACGTTGTTTCTCGTTGTATATCCTTTAATTCTAGAGTTGAATTGATAAATAACGTGTACGAATTTGTTTAACGCATTTGTTTTGGTTACTCGACGTCTCCGTTCTCGTGTAGCCTACATATTGCGTTTTTTTTTTTAATTTGCTTACCGGGCTAAAGGATAGCATGTTTAAAATACGTAAGTCGTTTTGTTCAACAAATCTGAGTAGATAACTCATCAGTTGTTTGCATCAGAGCGACAATTTTTGAGATAGTTATTAAAACTGTTTAAAGGTTGTCAAACGTTGTTTCTCGTTGTATATCCTTTAATTCTAGAGTTAAATTGATAAATAACGTGTACGAATTTGTTTAACGCATTTGTTTTGGTTACTCGACGTCTCCGTTCTCGTGTAGCCTACATATTGCGTTTTTTTTTTAATTTGCTTACCGGGCTAAAGGTTAGCATGTTTAAAATACGTAAGTCGTTTTGTTCATCAAATTTAAGTAGATAACTCATCAGTTGTTTGCATCAGAGCGACAATTTTTGAGATAGTTATTAAAACTGTTTAAAGGTTTTCAAACGTTGTTTCTCGTTGTATATCCTTTAATTCTAGAGTTAAATTGATAAATAACGTGTACGAATTTGTTTAACGCATTTTTTTTGGTTACTCGACGTCTCCGTTCTCGTGTAGCCTACATATTGCGTTTTTTTTTTAATTTGCTTACCGGGCTAAAGGTTAGCATGTTTAAAATACGTAAGTCGTTTTGTTCAACAAATTTGAGTAGATAACTCATCAGTTGTTTGCATCAGAGCGATAATTTTTGAGATAGTTATTAAAACTGTTTAAAGGTTGTCAAAAGTTGTTTCTCGTTGTATATCCTTTAATTCTAGAGTTAAATTGATAAATAACGTGTACGAATTTGTTTAACGCATTTGTTTTGGTTACTCGACGTCTCCGTTCTCGTGTAGCCTACATATTGCGTTTTTTTTTAATTTGCTTACCGGGCTAAAGGTTAGCATGTTTAAAATACGTAAGTCGTTTTGTTCAACAAATTTGAGTAGATAACTCAGCAGTTGTTTGCATCAGAGCGACAATTTTTGAGATAGTTATTAAAACTGTTTAAAGGTTGTCAAACGTTGTTTCTCGTTGTATATCCTTTAATTCTAGAGTTAAATTGATAAATAACGTGTACGAATTTGTTTAACGCATTTGTTTTGGTTACTCGACGTCTCCGTTCTCGTGTAGCCTACATATTGCGTTTTTTTTTTAATTTGCTTACCGGGCTAAAGGTTAGCATGTTTAAAATACGTAAGTCGTTTTGTTCAACAAATCTGAGTAGATAACTCATCAGTTGTTTGCATCAGAGCGACAATTTTTGAGATAGTTAATAAAACTGTTTAAAGGATGTCAAACGTTGTTTCTCGTTGTATATCCTTTAATTCTAGAGTTAAATTGATAAATAACGTGTACGAATTTGTTTAACGCATTTGTTTTGGTTACTCGACGTCTCCGTTCTCGTGTAGCCTACATATTGCGTTTTTTTTTAATTTGCTTACCGGGCTAAAGGTTAGCATGTCTAAAATACGTAATCCGTTTTGTTCAACAAATTTAAGTAGATAACTCATCAGTTGTTTGCATCAGAGCGACAATTTTTGAGATAGTTATTAAAACTGTTTAAAGGTTGTCAAACGTTGTTTCTCGTTGTATATCCTTTAATTCTAGAGTTAAATTGATAAAAAACGTGTACGAATTTGTTTAACGCATTTGTTTTGGTTACTCGACGTCTCCGTTCTCGTGTAGCCTACATATTGCGTTTTTTTTTTAATTTGCTTACCGGGCTAAAGGTTAGCATGTTTAAAATACGTAAGTCGTTTTGTTCATCAAATTTAAGTAAATAACTCATCAGTTGTTTGCATCAGAGCGACAATTTTTGAGATAGTTATTAAAACTGTTTAAAGGTTGTCAAACGTTGTTTCTCGTTGTATATCCTTTAATTCTAGAGTTAAATTGATAAATAACGTGTACGAATTTGTTTAACGCATTTGTTTTGGTTACTCGACGTCTCCGTTCTCGTGTAGCCTACATATTGCGTTTTTTTTTAATTTGCTTACCGGGCTAAAGGTTAGCATGTTTAAAATACGTAAGTCGTTTTGTTCATCAAATTTAAGTAGATAACTCATCAGTTGTTTGCATCAGAGCGACAATTTTTGAGATAGTTATTAAAACTGTTTAAAGGTTGTCAAACGTTGTTTCTCGTTGTATATCCTTTAATTCTAGAGTTAAATTGATAAATAACGTGTACGAATTTGTTTAACGCATTTGTTTTGGTTACTCGACGTCTCCGTTCTCGTGTAGCCTACATATTGCGTTTTTTTTTTAATTTGCTTACCGGGCTAAAGGTTAGCATGTTTAAAATACGTAAGTCGTTTTGTTCATCAAATTTAAGTAGATAACTCATCAGTTGTTTGCATCAGAGCGACAATTTTTGAGATAGTTATTAAAACTGTTTAAAGGTTGTCAAACGTTGTTTCTCGTTGTATATCCTTTAATTCTAGAGTTAAATTGATAAACAACGTGTACGAATTTGTTTAACGCATTTGTTTTGGTTACTCGACGTCTCCGTTCTCGTGTAGCCTACATATTGCGTTTTTTTTTTTTAATTTGCTTACCGGGCTAAAGGTTAGCATGTTTAAAATACGTAAGTCGTTTTGTTCATCAAATTTAAGTAGATAACTCATCAGTTGTTTGCATCAGAGCGACAATTTTTGAGATAGTTATTAAAACTGTTTAAAGGTTGTCAAACGTTGTTTCTCGTTGTATATCCTTTAATTCTAGAGTTAAATTGATAAATAAAGTGTACGAATTTGTTTAACGCATTTGTTTTGGTTACTCGACGTCTCCGTTCTCGTGTAGCCTACATATTGCGTTTTTTTTTTTAATTTGCTTACCGGGCTAAAGGTTAGCATGTTTAAAATACGTAAGTCGTTTTGTTCATCAAATTTAAGTAGATAACTCATCAGTTGTTTGCATCAGAGCGACAATTTTTGAGATAGTTATTAAAACTGTTTAAAGGTTGTCAAACGTTGTTTCTCGTTGTATATCCTTTAATTCTAGAGTTAAATTGATAAATAACGTGTACGAATTTGTTTAAGGCATTTGTTTTGGTTACTCGACGTCTACGTTCTCGTGTAGCCTACATATTGCGTTTTTTTTTTAATTTGCTTACCGGGCTAAAGGTTAGCATGTTTAAAATACGTAAGTCGTTTTGTTCATCAAATTTAAGTAGATAACTCATCAGTTGTTTGCATCAGAGCGACAATTTTTGAGATAGTTATTAAAACTGTTTAAAGGTTGTCAAACGTTGTTTCTCGTTGTATATCCTTTAATTCTAGAGTTAAATTGATAAATAACGTGTACGAATTTGTTTAACGCATTTGTTTTGGTTACTCGACGTCTCCGTTCTCGTGTAGCCTACATATTGCGTTTTTTTTTTAATTTGCTTACCGGGCTAAAGGTTAGCATGTTTAAAATACGTAAGTCGTTTTGTTCAACAAATCTGAGTAGATAACTCATCAGTTGTTTGCATCAGAGCGACAATTTTTGAGATAGTTAATAAAACTGTTTAAAGAATGTCAAACGTTGTTTCTCGTTGTATATCCTTTAATTCTAGAGTTAAATTGATAAATAACGTGTACGAATTTGTTTAACGCATTTGTTTTGGTTACTCGACGTCTCCGTTCTCGTGTAGCCTACATATTGCGTTTTTTTTTAATTTGCTTACCGGGCTAAAGGTTAGCATGTCTAAAATACGTAATCCGTTTTGTTCAACAAATTTAAGTAGATAACTCATCAGTTGTTTGCATCAGAGCGACAATTTTTGAGATAGTTATTAAAACTGTTTAAAGGTTGTCAAACGTTGTTTCTCGTTGTATATCCTTTAATTCTAGAGTTAAATTGATAAAAAACGTGTACGAATTTGTTTAACGCATTTGTTTTGGTTACTCGACGTCTCCGTTCTCGTGTAGCCTACATATTGCGTTTTTTTTTTAATTTGCTTACCGGGCTAAAGGTTAGCATGTTTAAAATACGTAAGTCGTTTTGTTCATCAAATTTAAGTAAATAACTCATCAGTTGTTTGCATCAGAGCGACAATTTTTGAGATAGTTATTAAAACTGTTTAAAGGTTGTCAAACGTTGTTTCTCGTTGTATATCCTTTAATTCTAGAGTTAAATTGATAAATAACGTGTACGAATTTGTTTAACGCATTTGTTTTGGTTACTCGACGTCTCCGTTCTCGTGTAGCCTACATATTGCGTTTTTTTTTTAATTTGCTTACCGGGCTAAAGGTTAGCATGTTTAAAATACGTAAGTCGTTTTGTTCATCAAATTTAAGTAGATAACTCATCAGTTGTTTGCATCAGAGCGACAATTTTTGAGATAGTTATTAAAACTGTTTAAAGGTTGTCAAACGTTGTTTCTCGTTGTATATCCTTTAATTCTAGAGTTAAATTGATAAATAACGTGTACGAATTTGTTTAACGCATTTGTTTTGGTTACTCGACGTCTCCGTTCTCGTGTAGCCTACATATTGCGTTTTTTTTTTAATTTGCTTACCGGGCTAAAGGTTAGCATGTTTAAAATACGTAAGTCGTTTTGTTCATCAAATTTAAGTAGATAACTCATCAGTTGTTTGCATCAGAGCGACAATTTTTGAGATAGTTATTAAAACTGTTTAAAGGTTGTCAAACGTTGTTTCTCGTTGTATATCCTTTAATTCTAGAGTTAAATTGATAAATAACGTGTACGAATTTGTTTAACGCATTTGTTTTGGTTACTCGACGTCTCCGTTCTCGTGTAGCCTACATATTGCGTTTTTTTTTTTAATTTGCTTACCGGGCTAAAGGTTAGCATGTTTAAAATACGTAAGTCGTTTTGTTCATCAAATTTAAGTAGATAACTCATCAGTTGTTTGCATCAGAGCGACAATTTTTGAGATAGTTATTAAAACTGTTTAAAGGTTGTCAAACGTTGTTTCTCGTTGTATATCCTTTAATTCTAGAGTTAAATTGATAAATAAAGTGTACGAATTTGTTTAACGCATTTGTTTTGGTTACTCGACGTCTCCGTTCTCGTGTAGCCTACATATTGCGTTTTTTTTTTTAATTTGCTTACCGGGCTAAAGGTTAGCATGTTTAAAATACGTAAGTCGTTTTGTTCATCAAATTTAAGTAGATAACTCATCAGTTGTTTGCATCAGAGCGACAATTTTTGAGATAGTTATTAAAACTGTTTAAAGGTTGTCAAACGTTGTTTCTCGTTGTATATCCTTTAATTCTAGAGTTAAATTGATAAATAACGTGTACGAATTTGTTTAAGGCATTTGTTTTGGTTACTCGACGTCTCCGTTCTCGTGTAGCCTACATATTGCGTTTTTTTTTTTTAATTTGCTTACCGGGCTAAAGGTTAGCATGTTTAAAATACGTAAGTCGTTTTGTTCATCAAATTTAAGTAGATAACTCATCAGTTGTTTGCATCAGAGCGACAATTTTTGAGATAGTTATTAAAACTGTTTAAAGGTTGTCAAACGTTGTTTCTCGTTGTATATCCTTTAATTCTAGAGTTAAATTGATAAATAACGTGTACGAATTTGTTTAACGCATTTGTTTTGGTTACTCGACGTCTCCGTTCTCGTGTAGCCTACATATTGCGTTTTTTTTTTTAATTTGCTTACCGGGCTAAAGGTTAGCATGTTTAAAATACATAAGTCGTTTTGTTCAACAAATTTGAGTAGATAACTCAGCAGTTGTTTGCATCAGAGCGACAATTTTTGAGATAGTTATTAAAACTGTTTAAAGGTTGTCAAACGTTGTTTCTCGTTGTATATCCTTTAATTCTAGAGTTTAATTGATAAATAACGTGTACGAATTTGTTTAACGCATTTGTTTTGGTTACTCGACGTCTACGTTCTCGTGTAGCCTACATATTGCGTTTTTTTTTAATTTGCTTACCGGGCTAAAGGTTAGCATGTTTAAAATACGTAAGTCGTTTTGTTCATCAAATTTAAGTAGATAACTCATCAGTTGTTTGCATCAGAGCGACAATTTTTAGATAGTTATTAAAACTGTTTAAAGGTTGTCAAACGTTGTTTCTCGTTGTATATCCTTTAATTCTAGAGTTAAATTGATAAATAACGTGTACGAATTTGTTTAACGCATTTGTTTTGGTTACTCGACGTCTCCGTTCTCGTGTAGCCTACATATTGCGTTTTTTTTTTAATTTGCTTACCGGGCTAAAGGTTAGCATGTTTAAAATACGCAAGTCGTTTTGTTCATCAAATTTAAGTAGATAACTCATCAGTTGTTTGCATCAGAGCGACAATTTTTGAGATAGTTATTAAAACTGTTTAAAGGTTGTCAAACGTTGTTTCTCGTTGTATATCCTTTAATTCTAGAGTTAAATTGATAAATAACGTGTACGAATTTGTTTAACGCATTTGTTTTGGTTACTCGACGTCTCCGTTCTCGTGTAGCCTACATATTGCGTTTTTTTTTTAATTTGCTTACCGGGCTAAAGGTTAGCATGTTTAAAATACGTAAGTCGTTTTGTTCATCAAATTTAAGTAGATAACTCATCAGTTGTTTGCATCAGAGCGACAATTTTTGAGATAGTTATTAAAACTGTTTAAAGGTTGTCAAACGTTGTTTCTCGTTGTATATCCTTTAATTCTAGAGTTAAATTGATAAATAACGTGTACGAATTTGTTTAACGCATTTGTTTTGGTTATTCGACGTCTCCGTTCTCGTGTAGCTTACATATTGCGTTTTTTTTTTTAATTTGCTTACCGGGCTAAAGGTTATCATGTTTAAAATACGTAAGTCGTTTTGTTTATCAAATTTAAGTAGATAACTCATCAGTTGTTTGCATCAGAGCGACAATTTTTGAGATAGTTATTAAAACTGTTTAAAGGTTGTCAAACGTTGTTTCTCGTTGTATATCCTTTAATTCTAGAGTTAAATTGATAAATAACGTGTACGAATTTGTTTAACGCATTTGTTTTGGTTACTCGACGTCTCCGTTCTCGTGTAGCCTACATATTGCGTTTTTTTTTTAATTTGCTTACCGGGCTCAAGGTTAGCATGTTTAAAATACGTAAGTCGTTTTGTTCAACAAATCTGAGTAGATAACTCATCAGTTGTTTGCATCAGAGCGACAATTTTTGAGATAGTTATTAAAACTGTTTAAAGGTTGTCAAACGTTGTTTCTCGTTGTATATCCTTTAATTCTAGAGTTAAATTGATAAATAACGTGTACGAATTTGTTTAACGCATTTGTTTTGGTTACTCGACGTCTCCGTTCTCGTGTAGCCTACATATTGCGTTTTTTTTTTTAATTTGCTTACCGGGCTAAAGGTTAGCATGTTTAAAATACGTAAGTCGTTTTGTTCATCAAATTTAAGTAGATATCTCATCAGTTGTTTGCATCAGAGCGACAATTTTTGAGATAGTTAATAAAACTGTTTAAAGGTTGTCAAACGTTGTTTCTCGTTGTATATCCTTTAATTCTAGAGTTAAATTGATAAATAACGTGTACGAATTTGTTTAACGCATTTGTTTTGGTTACTCGACGTCTCCGTTCTCGTGTAGCCTACATATTGCGTTTTTTTTTTAATTTGCTTACCGGGCTAAAGGTTAGCATGTTTAAAATACGTAAGTCGTTTTGGTCAACAAATCTGAGTAGATAACTCATCAGTTGTTTGCATCAGAGCGACAATTTTTGAGATAGTTATTAAAACTGTTTAAAGGTTGTCAAACGTTGTTTCTCGTTGTATATCCTTTAATTCTAGAGTTAAATTGATAAATAACGTGTACGAATTTGTTTAACGCATTTGTTTTGGTTACTCGACGTCTCCGTTCTCGTGTAGCCTACATATTGCGTTTTTTTTTTAATTTGCTTACCGGGCTAAAGGTTAGCATGTTTAAAATACGTAAGTCGTTTTGTTCATCAAATTTAAGTAGATAACTCATCAGTTGTTTGCATCAGAGCGACAATTTTTGAGATAGTTATTAAAACGATTTAAAGGTTGTCAAACGCTGTTTCTCGTTGTATATCCTTTAATTCTAGAGTTAAATTGATAAATAACGTGTACGAATTTGTTTAACGCATTTGTTTTGGTTACTCGACGTCTCCGTTCTCGTGTAGCCTACATATTGCGTTTTTTTTTTAATTTGCTTACCGGGCTAAAGGTTAGCATGCTTAAAATACGTAAGTCGTTTTGTTCAACAAATTTAAGTAGATAACTCATCAGTTGTTTGCATCAGAGCGATAATTTTTGAGATAGTTATTAAAACTGTTTAAAGGTTGTCAAACGTTGTTTCTCGTTGTATATCCTTAAATTCTAGAGTTAAATTGATAAATAACGTGTACGAATTTGTTTAACGCATTTGTTTTGGTTACTCGACGTCTCCGTTCTCGTGTAGCCTACATATTGCGTTTTTTTTTAATTTGCTTACCGGGCTAAAGGTTAGCATGTTTAAAACACGTAAGTCGTTTTGTTCAACAAATTTGAGTAGATAACTCATCAGTTGTTTGCATCAGAGCGACAATTTTTGAGATAGTTATTAAAACTGTTTAAAGGTTGTCAAACGTTGTTTCTCGTTGTATATCCTTTAATTCTAGAGTTTAATTGATAAATAACGTGTACGAATTTGTTTAACGCATTTGTTTTGGTTACTCGACGTCTACGTTCTCGTGTAGCCTACATATTGCGTTTTTTTTTAATTTGCTTACCGGGCTAAAGGTTAGCATGTTTAAAATACGTAAGTCGTTTTGTTCATCAAATTTAAGTAGATAACTCATCAGTTGTTTGCATCAGAGCGACAATTTTTAGATAGTTATTAAAACTGTTTAAAGGTTGTCAAACGTTGTTTCTCGTTGTATATCCTTTAATTCTAGAGTTAAATTGATAAATAACGTGTACGAATTTGTTTAACGCATTTGTTTTGGTTACTCGACGTCTCCGTTCTCGTGTAGCCTACATATTGCGTTTTTTTTTTAATTTGCTTACCGGGCTAAAGGTTAGCATGTTTAAAATACGCAAGTCGTTTTGTTCATCAAATTTAAGTAGATAACTCATCAGTTGTTTGCATCAGAGCGACAATTTTTGAGATAGTTATTAAAACTGTTTAAAGGTTGTCAAACGTTGTTTCTCGTTGTATATCCTTTAATTCTAGAGTTAAATTGATAAATAACGTGTACGAATTTGTTTAAGGCATTTGTTTTGGTTACTCGACGTCTCCGTTCTCGTGTAGCCTACATATTGCGTTTTTTTTTTTAATTTGCTTACCGGGCTAAAGGTTAGCATGTTTAAAATACGTAAGTCGTTTTGTTCATCAAATTTAAGTAGATAACTCATCAGTTGTTTGCATCAGAGCGACAATTTTTGAGATAGTTATTAAAACTGTTTAAAGGTTGTCAAACGTTGTTTCTCGTTGTATATCCTTTAATTCTAGAGTTAAATTGATAAATAACGTGTACGAATTTGTTTAACGCATTTGTTTTGGTTATTCGACGTCTCCGTTCTCGTGTAGCTTACATATTGCGTTTTTTTTTTTAATTTGCTTACCGGGCTAAAGGTTATCATGTTTAAAATACGTAAGTCGTTTTGTTTATCAAATTTAAGTAGATAACTCATCAGTTGTTTGCATCAGAGCGACAATTTTTGAGATAGTTATTAAAACTGTTTAAAGGTTGTCAAACGTTGTTTCTCGTTGTATATCCTTTAATTCTAGAGTTAAATTGATAAATAACGTGTACGAATTTGTTTAACGCATTTGTTTTGGTTACTCGACGTCTCCGTTCTCGTGTAGCCTACATATTGCGTTTTTTTTTTAATTTGCTTACCGGGCTCAAGGTTAGCATGTTTAAAATACGTAAGTCGTTTTGTTCAACAAATCTGAGTAGATAACTCATCAGTTGTTTGCATCAGAGCGACAATTTTTGAGATAGTTATTAAAACTGTTTAAAGGTTGTCAAACGTTGTTTCTCGTTGTATATCCTTTAATTCTAGAGTTAAATTGATAAATAACGTGTACGAATTTGTTTAACGCATTTGTTTTGGTTACTCGACGTCTCCGTTCTCGTGTAGCCTACATATTGCGTTTTTTTTTTTAATTTGCTTACCGGGCTAAAGGTTAGCATGTTTAAAATACGTAAGTCGTTTTGTTCATCAAATTTAAGTAGATATCTCATCAGTTGTTTGCATCAGAGCGACAATTTTTGAGATAGTTAATAAAACTGTTTAAAGGTTGTCAAACGTTGTTTCTCGTTGTATATCCTTTAATTCTAGAGTTAAATTGATAAATAACGTGTACGAATTTGTTTAACGCATTTGTTTTGGTTACTCGACGTCTCCGTTCTCGTGTAGCCTACATATTGCGTTTTTTTTTTAATTTGCTTACCGGGCTAAAGGTTAGCATGTTTAAAATACGTAAGTCGTTTTGGTCAACAAATCTGAGTAGATAACTCATCAGTTGTTTGCATCAGAGCGACAATTTTTGAGATAGTTATTAAAACTGTTTAAAGGTTGTCAAACGTTGTTTCTCGTTGTATATCCTTTAATTCTAGAGTTAAATTGATAAATAACGTGTACGAATTTGTTTAACGCATTTGTTTTGGTTACTCGACGTCTCCGTTCTCGTGTAGCCTACATATTGCGTTTTTTTTTTTAATTTGCTTACCGGGCTAAAGGTTAGCATGTTTAAAATACGTAAGTCGTTTTGTTCATCAAATTTAAGTAGATAACTCATCAGTTGTTTGCATCAGAGCGACAATTTTTGAGATAGTTATTAAAACGGTTTAAAGGTTGTCAAACGCTGTTTCTCGTTGTATATCCTTTAATTCTAGAGTTAAATTGATAAATAACGTGTACGAATTTGTTTAACGCATTTGTTTTGGTGACTCGACGTCTCCGTTCTCGTGTAGCCTACATATTGCGTTTTTTTTTTAATTTGCTTACCGGGCTAAAGGTTAGCATGCTTAAAATACGTAAGTCGTTTTGTTCAACAAATTTAAGTAGATAACTCATCAGTTGTTTGCATCAGAGCGATAATTTTTGAGATAGTTATTAAAACTGTTTAAAGGTTGTCAAACGTTGTTTCTCGTTGTATATCCTTAAATTCTAGAGCTAAATTGATAAATAACGTGTACGAATTTGTTTAACGCATTTGTTTTGGTTACTCGACGTCTCCGTTCTCGTGTAGCCTACATATTGCGTTTTTTTTTAATTTGCTTACCGGGCTAAAGGTTAGCATGTTTAAAACACGTAAGTCGTTTTGTTCAACAAATTTGAGTAGATAACTCATCAGTTGTTTGCATCAGAGCGACAATTTTTGAGATAGTTATTAAAACTGTTTAAAGGTTGTCAAACGTTGTTTCTCGTTGTATATCCTTTAATTCTAGATTTAAATTGATAAATAACGTGTACGAATTTGTTTAACGCATTTGTTTTGGTTACTCGACGTCTCCGTTCTCGTGTAGCCTACATATTGCGTTTTTTTTTTTAATTTGCTTACCGGGCTAAAGGTTAGCATGTTTAAAATACATAAGTCGTTTTGTTCAACAAATTTGAGTAGATAACTCAGCAGTTGTTTGCATCAGAGCGACAATTTTTGAGATAGTTATTAAAACTGTTTAAAGGTTGTCAAACGTTGTTTCTCGTTGTATATCCTTTAATTCTAGAGTTTAATTGATAAATAACGTGTACGAATTTGTTTAACGCATTTGTTTTGGTTACTCGACGTCTACGTTCTCGTGTAGCCTACATATTGCGTTTTTTTTTAATTTGCTTACCGGGCTAAAGGTTAGCATGTTTAAAATACGTAAGTCGTTTTGTTCATCAAATTTAAGTAGATAACTCATCAGTTGTTTGCATCAGAGCGACAATTTTTAGATAGTTATTAAAACTGTTTAAAGGTTGTCAAACGTTGTTTCTCGTTGTATATCCTTTAATTCTAGAGTTAAATTGATAAATAACGTGTACGAATTTGTTTAACGCATTTGTTTTGGTTACTCGACGTCTCCGTTCTCGTGTAGCCTACATATTGCGTTTTTTTTTTAATTTGCTTACCGGGCTAAAGGTTAGCATGTTTAAAATACGCAAGTCGTTTTGTTCATCAAATTTAAGTAGATAACTCATCAGTTGTTTGCATCAGAGCGACAATTTTTGAGATAGTTATTAAAACTGTTTAAAGGTTGTCAAACGTTGTTTCTCGTTGTATATCCTTTAATTCTAGAGTTAAATTGATAAATAACGTGTACGAATTTGTTTAACGCATTTGTTTTGGTTACTCGACGTCTCCGTTCTCGTGTAGCCTACATATTGCGTTTTTTTTTTAATTTGCTTACCGGGCTAAAGGTTAGCATGTCGTCGTTTTGTTCATCAAATTTAAGTAGATAACTCATCAGTTGTTTGCATCAGAGCGACAATTTTTGAGATAGTTATTAAAACTGTTTAAAGGTTGTCAAACGTTGTTTCTCGTTGTATATCCTTTAATTCTAGAGTTAAATTGATAAATAACGTGTACGAATTTGTTTAACGCATTTGTTTTGGTTATTCGACGTCTCCGTTCTCGTGTAGCTTACATATTGCGTTTTTTTTTTTAATTTGCTTACCGGGCTAAAGGTTATCATGTTTAAAATACGTAAGTCGTTTTGTTTATCAAATTTAAGTAGATAACTCATCAGTTGTTTGCATCAGAGCGACAATTTTTGAGATAGTTATTAAAACTGTTTAAAGGTTGTCAAACGTTGTTTCTCGTTGTATATCCTTTAATTCTAGAGTTAAATTGATAAATAACGTGTACGAATTTGTTTAACGCATTTGTTTTGGTTACTCGACGTCTCCGTTCTCGTGTAGCCTACATATTGCGTTTTTTTTTTAATTTGCTTACCGGGCTCAAGGTTAGCATGTTTAAAATACGTAAGTCGTTTTGTTCAACAAATCTGAGTAGATAACTCATCAGTTGTTTGCATCAGAGCGACAATTTTTGAGATAGTTATTAAAACTGTTTAAAGGTTGTCAAACGTTGTTTCTCGTTGTATATCCTTTAATTCTAGAGTTAAATTGATAAATAACGTGTACGAATTTGTTTAACGCATTTGTTTTGGTTACTCGACGTCTCCGTTCTCGTGTAGCCTACATATTGCGTTTTTTTTTTTTAATTTGCTTACCGGGCTAAAGGTTAGCATGTTTAAAATACGTAAGTCGTTTTGTTCATCAAATTTAAGTAGATATCTCATCAGTTGTTTGCATCAGAGCGACAATTTTTGAGATAGTTAATAAAACTGTTTAAAGGTTGTCAAACGTTGTTTCTCGTTGTATATCCTTTAATTCTAGAGTTAAATTGATAAATAACGTGTACGAATTTGTTTAACGCATTTGTTTTGGTTACTCGACGTCTCCGTTCTCGTGTAGCCTACATATTGCGTTTTTTTTTTAATTTGCTTACCGGGCTAAAGGTTAGCATGTTTAAAATACGTAAGTCGTTTTGGTCAACAAATCTGAGTAGATAACTCATCAGTTGTTTGCATCAGAGCGACAATTTTTGAGATAGTTATTAAAACTGTTTAAAGGTTGTCAAACGTTGTTTCTCGTTGTATATCCTTTAATTCTAGAGTTAAATTGATAAATAACGTGTACGAATTTGTTTAACGCATTTGTTTTGGTTACTCGACGTCTCCGTTCTCGTGTAGCCTACATATTGCGTTTTTTTTTTAATTTGCTTACCGGGCTAAAGGTTAGCATGTTTAAAATACGTAAGTCGTTTTGTTCATCAAATTTAAGTAGATAACTCATCAGTTGTTTGCATCAGAGCGACAATTTTTGAGATAGTTATTAAAACGGTTTAAAGGTTGTCAAACGCTGTTTCTCGTTGTATATCCTTTAATTCTAGAGTTAAATTGATAAATAACGTGTACGAATTTGTTTAACGCATTTGTTTTGGTGACTCGACGTCTCCGTTCTCGTGTAGCCTACATATTGCGTTTTTTTTTTAATTTGCTTACCGGGCTAAAGGTTAGCATGCTTAAAATACGTAAGTCGTTTTGTTCAACAAATTTAAGTAGATAACTCATCAGTTGTTTGCATCAGAGCGATAATTTTTGAGATAGTTATTAAAACTGTTTAAAGGTTGTCAAACGTTGTTTCTCGTTGTATATCCTTAAATTCTAGAGTTAAATTGATAAATAACGCGTACGAATTTGTTTAACGCATTTGTTTTGGTTACTCGACGTCTCCGTTCTCGTGTAGCCTACATATTGCGTTTTTTTTTAATTTGCTTACCGGGCTAAAGGTTAGCATGTTTAAAACACGTAAGTCGTTTTGTTCAACAAATTTGAGTAGATAACTCATCAGTTGTTTGCATCAGAGCGACAATTTTTGAGATAGTTATTAAAACTGTTTAAAGGTTGTCAAACGTTGTTTCTCGTTGTATATCCTTTAATTCTAGATTTAAATTGATAAATAACGTGTACGAATTTGTTTAACGCATTTGTGATGGTTACTCGACGTCTCCGGTCTCGTGTAGCCTACATATTGCGTTTTTTTTTTTAATTTGCTTACCGGGCTAAAGGTTAGCATGCTTAAAATACGTAAGTCGTTTTGTTCAACAAATTTAAGTAGATAACTCATCAGTTGTTTGCATCAGAGCGATAATTTTTGAGATAGTTATTAAAACTGTTTAAAGGTTGTCAAACGTTGTTTCTCGTTGTATATCCTTTAATTCTAGAGTTAAATTGATAAATAACGTGTACGAATTTGTTTAACGCATTTGTTTTGGTTTCTCGACGTCTCCGTTCTCGTGTAGCCTACATATTGCGTTTTTTTTTTAATTTGCTTACCGGGCTAAAGGTTAGCATGTTTAAAATACGTAAGTCGTTTTGTTCATCAAATTTAAGTAGATAACTCATCAGTTGTTTGCATCAGAGCGACAATTTTTGAGATAGTTATTAAAACTGTTTAAAGGTTGTCAAACGTTGTTTCTCGTTGTATATCCTTTAATTCTAGAGTTAAATTGATAAATAACGTGTACGAATTTGTTTAACGCATTTGTTTTGGTTACTCGACGTCTCCGTTCTCGTGCAGCCTACATATTGCGTTTTTTTTTTAATTTGCTTACCGGGCTAAAGGTTAGCATGTTTAAAATACGTAAGTCGTTTTGTTCATCAAATTTAAGTAGATAACTCATCAGTTGTTTGCATCAGAGCGACAATTTTTGAGATAGTTATTAAAACTGTTTAAAGGTTGTCAAACGTTGTTTCTCGTTGTATATCCTTTAATTCTAGAGTTAAATTGATAAATAACGTGTACGAATTTGTTTAACGCATTTGTGATGATTACTCGACGTCTCCGTTCTCGTGTAGCCTACATATTGCGTTTTTTTTTTTAATTTGCTTACCGGGCTAAAGGTTAGTATGTTTAAAATACGTAAGTCGTTTTGTTCAACAAATTTGAGTAGATAACTCATCAGTTGTTTGCATCAGAGCGACAATTTTTGAGATAGTTATTAAAACTGTTTAAAGGTTGTCAAACGTTGTTTCTCGTTGTATATCCTTTAATTCTAGAGTTAAATTGATAAATAACGTGTACGAATTTGTTTAACGCATTTGTTTTGGTTACTCGACGTCTCCGTTCTCGTGTAGCCTACATATCCCGTTTTTTTTTTTAATTTGCTTACCGGGCTAAAGGTTAGCATGCTTAAAATACGTAAGTCGTTTTGTTCAACAAATTTAAGTAGATAACTCATCAGTTGTTTGCATCAGAGCGATAATTTTTGAGATAGTTATTAAAACTGTTTAAAGGTTGTCAAACGTTGTTTCTCGTTGTATATCCTTTAATTCTAGAGTTAAATTGGTAAATAACGTGTACGAATTTGTTTAACGCATTTGTTTTGGTTACTCGACGTCTCCGTTCTCGTGTAGCCTACATATTGCGTTTTTTTTTTTAATTTGCTTACCGGGCTAAAGGTTAGCATGTTTAAAATACGTAAGTCGTTTTGTTCATCAAATTTAAGTAGATAACTCATCAGTTGTTTGCATCAGAGCGATAATTTTTGAGATAGTTATTAAAACTGTTTAAAGGTTGTCAAACGTTGTTTCTCGTTGTATATCCTTTAATTCTAGAGTTAAATTGATAAATAACGTATACGAATTTGTTTAACGCATTTGTTTTGGTTACTCGACGTCTCCGTTCTCGTGTAGCCTACATATTGCGTTTTTTTTTTTTAATTTGCTTACCGGGCTAAAGGTTAGCATGTTTAAAACACGTAAGTCGTTTTGTTCAACAAATTTGAGTAGATAACTCATCAGTTGTTTGCATCAGAGCGACAATTTTTGAGATAGTTATTAAAACTGTTTAAAGGTTGTCAAACGTTGTTTCTCGTTGTATATCCTTTAATTCTAGATTTAAATTGATAAATAACGTGTACGAATTTGTTTAACGCATTTGTGATGGTTACTCGACGTCTCCGTTCTCGTGTAGCCTACATGTTGCGTTTTTTTTTTTAATTTGCTTACCGGGCTAAAGGTTAGCATGTTTAAAACACGTAAGTCGTTTTGTTCAACAAATTTGAGTAGATAACTCATCAGTTGTTTGCATCAGAGCGACAATTTTTGAGATAGTTATTAAAACTGTTTAAAGGTTGTCAAAAGTTGTTTCTCGTTGTATATCCTTTAATTCTAGATTTAAATTGATAAATAACGTGTACGAATTTGTTTAACGCATTTGTTTTGGTTATTCGACGTCTCCGTTCTCGTGTAGCCTACATATTGCGTTTTTTTTTTAATTTGCATACCGGGCTAAAGGTTAGCATGCTTAAAATACGTAAGTCGTTTTGTTCAACAAATTTAAGTAGATAACTCATCAGTTGTTTGGATCAGAGCGACAATTTTTGAGATAGTTATTAAAACTGTTTAAAGGTTGTCAAACGTTGTTTCTCGTTGTATATCCTTTAATTCTAGAGTTAAATTGATAAATAACGTGTACGAATTTGTTTAACGCATTTGTTTTGGTTACTCGACGTCTCCGTTCTCGTGTAGCCTACATATCCCGTTTTTTTTTAATTTGCTTACCGGGCTAAAGGTTAGCATGCTTAAAATACGTAAGTCGTTTTGTTCAACAAATTTAAGTAGATAACTCATCAGTTGTTTGCATCAGAGCGACAATTTTTGAGATAGTTATTAAAACTGTTTAAAGGTTGTCAAACGTTGTTTCTCGTTGTATATCCTTTAATTCTAGAGTTAAATTGATAAATAACGTGTACGAATTTGTTTAACGCATTTGTTTTGGTTACTCGACGGCTCCGTTCTCGTGTAGCCTACATATTGCGTTTTTTTTTAAATTTGCTTACCGGGCTAAAGGTTAGCATGCTTAAAATATGTAAGTCGTTTTGTTCAACAAATTTGAGTAGATAACTCATCAGTTGTTTGCATCAGAGGGACAATTTTTGAGATAGTTATTAAAACTGTTTAAAGGTTGTCGAACGTTGTTTCTCGTTGTATATCCTTTAATTCTAGAGTTAAATTGATAAATAACGTGTTCGAATTTGTTTAACGCATTTGTTTTGGTTACTCGACGGCTCAGTTCTCGTGTAGCCTACATATTGCGTTTTTTTTTTAATTTGCTTACCGGGCTAAAGGTTAGCATGCTTAAAATACGTAAGTCGTTTTGTTCAACAAATTTGAGTAGATAACTCATCAGTTGTTTGCATCAGAGGGACAATTTTTGAGATAGTTATTAAAACTGTTTAAAGGTTGTCAAACGTTGTTTCTCGTTGTATATCCTTTAATTCTAGAGTTAAATTGATAAATAACGTGTACGAATTTGTTTAACGCATTTGTTTTGGTTACTCGACGTCTCCGTTCTCGTGTAGCCTACATATTGTGTTTTTTTTTTTAATTTGCTTACCGGGCTAAAGGTTAGCATGTTTAAAATACGTAAGTCGTTTTGTTCATCAAATTTAAGTAGATAACTCATCAGTTGTTTGCATCAGAGCGACAATTTTTGAGATAGTTATTAAAACTGTTTAAAGGTTGTCAAACGTTGTTTCTCGTTGTATATCCTTTAATTCTAGAGTTAAATTGATAAATAACGTGTACGAATTTGTTTAACGCATTTGTTTTGGTGACTCGACGTCTCCGTTCTCGTGTAGCCTACATATTGCGTTTTTTTTTTAATTTGCTTACCGGGCTAAAGGTTAGCATGCTTAAAATACGTAAGTCGTTTTGTTCAACAAATTTAAGTAGATAACTCATCAGTTGTTTGCATCAGAGCGATAATTTTTGAGATAGTTATTAAAACTGTTTAAAGGTTGTCAAACGTTGTTTCTCGTTGTATATCCTTAAATTCTAGAGTTAAATTGATAAATAACGTGTACGAATTTGTTTAACGCATTTGTTTTGGTTACTCGACGTCTCCGTTCTCGTGTAGCCTACATATTGCGTTTTTTTTAATTTGCTTACCGGGCTAAAGGTTAGCATGTTTAAAACACGTAAGTCGTTTTGTTCAACAAATTTGAGTAGATAACTCATCAGTTGTTTGCATCAGAGCGACAATTTTTGAGATAGTTATTAAAACTGTTTAAAGGTTGTCAAACGTTGTTTCTCGTTGTATATCCTTTAATTCTAGATTTAAATTGATAAATAACGTGTACGAATTTGTTTAACGCATTTGTGATGGTTACTCGACGTCTCCGGTCTCGTGTAGCCTACATATTGCGTTTTTTTTTTTAATTTGCTTACCGGGCTAAAGGTTAGCATGCTTAAAATACGTAAGTCGTTTTGTTCAACAAATTTAAGTAGATAACTCATCAGTTGTTTGCATCAGAGCGATAATTTTTGAGATAGTTATTAAAACTGTTTAAAGGTTGTCAAACGTTGTTTCTCGTTGTATATCCTTTAATTCTAGAGTTAAATTGATAAATAACGTGTACGAATTTGTTTAACGCATTTGTTTTGGTTTCTCGACGTCTCCGTTCTCGTGTAGCCTACATATTGCGTTTTTTTTTTAATTTGCTTACCGGGCTAAAGGTTAGCATGTTTAAAATACGTAAGTCGTTTTGTTCATCAAATTTAAGTAGATAACTCATAAGTTGTTTGCATCAGAGCGACAATTTTTGAGATAGTTATTAAAACTGTTTAAAGGTTGTCAAACGTTGTTTCTCGTTGTATATCCTTTAATTCTAGAGTTAAATTGATAAATAACGTGTACGAATTTGTTTAACGCATTTGTTTTGGTTACTCGACGTCTCCGTTCTCGTGCAGCCTACATATTGCGTTTTTTTTTTAATTTGCTTACCGGGCTAAAGGTTAGCATGTTTAAAATACGTAAGTCGTTTTGTTCATCAAATTTAAGTAGATAACTCATCAGTTGTTTGCATCAGAGCGACAATTTTTGAGATAGTTATTAAAACTGTTTAAAGGTTGTCAAACGTTGTTTCTCGTTGTATATCCTTTAATTCTAGAGTTAAATTGATAAATAACGTGTACGAATTTGTTTAACGCATTTGTTTTGGTTACTCGACGTCTCCGTTCTCGTGTAGCCTACATATCCCGTTTTTTTTTTTAATTTGCTTACCGGGCTAAAGGTTAGCATGCTTAAAATACGTAAGTCGTTTTGTTCAACAAATTTAAGTAGATAACTCATCAGTTGTTTGCATCAGAGCGATAATTTTTGAGATAGTTATTAAAACTGTTTAAAGGTTGTCAAACGTTGTTTCTCGTTGTATATCCTTTAATTCTAGAGTTAAATTGGTAAATAACGTGTACGAATTTGTTTAACGCATTTGTTTTGGTTACTCGACGTCTCCGTTCTCGTGTAGCCTACATATTGCGTTTTTTTTTTTAATTTGCTTACCGGGCTAAAGGTTAGCATGTTTAAAATACGCAAGTCGTTTTGTTCATCAAATTTAAGTAGATAACTCATCAGTTGTTTGCATCAGAGCGACAATTTTTGAGATAGTTATTAAAACTGTTTAAAGGTTGTCAAACGTTGTTTCTCGTTGTATATCCTTTAATTCTAGAGTTAAATTGATAAATAACGTGTACGAATTTGTTTAACGCATTTGTTTTGGTTACTCGACGTCTCCGTTCTCGTGTAGCCTACATATTGCGTTTTTTTTTTAATTTGCTTACCGGGCTAAAGGTTAGCATGTCGTCGTTTTGTTCATCAAATTTAAGTAGATAACTCATCAGTTGTTTGCATCAGAGCGACAATTTTTGAGATAGTTATTAAAACTGTTTAAAGGTTGTCAAACGTTGTTTCTCGTTGTATATCCTTTAATTCTAGAGTTAAATTGATAAATAACGTGTACGAATTTGTTTAACGCATTTGTTTTGGTTATTCGACGTCTCCGTTCTCGTGTAGCTTACATATTGCGTTTTTTTTTTTAATTTGCTTACCGGGCTAAAGGTTATCATGTTTAAAATACGTAAGTCGTTTTGTTTATCAAATTTAAGTAGATAACTCATCAGTTGTTTGCATCAGAGCGACAATTTTTGAGATAGTTATTAAAACTGTTTAAAGGTTGTCAAACGTTGTTTCTCGTTGTATATCCTTTAATTCTAGAGTTAAATTGATAAATAACGTGTACGAATTTGTTTAACGCATTTGTTTTGGTTACTCGACGTCTCCGTTCTCGTGTAGCCTACATATTGCGTTTTTTTTTAATTTGCTTACCGGGCTCAAGGTTAGCATGTTTAAAATACGTAAGTCGTTTTGTTCAACAAATCTGAGTAGATAACTCATCAGTTGTTTGCATCAGAGCGATAATTTTTGAGATAGTTATTAAAACTGTTTAAAGGTTGTCAAACGTTGTTTCTCGTTGTATATCCTTAAATTCTAGAGTTAAATTGATAAATAACGTGTACGAATTTGTTTAACGCATTTGTTTTGGTTACTCGACGTCTCCGTTCTCGTGTAGCCTACATATTGCGTTTTTTTTTAATTTGCTTACCGGGCTAAAGGTTAGCATGTTTAAAACACGTAAGTCGTTTTGTTCAACAAATTTGAGTAGATAACTCATCAGTTGTTTGCATCAGAGCGACAATTTTTGAGATAGTTATTAAAACTGTTTAAAGGTTGTCAAACGTTGTTTCTCGTTGTATATCCTTTAATTCTAGATTTAAATTGATAAATAACGTGTACGAATTTGTTTAACGCATTTGTTTTGGTGACTCGACGTCTCCGTTCTCGTGTAGCCTACATATTGCGTTTTTTTTTTTAATTTGCTTACCGGGCTAAAGGTTAGCATGCTTAAAATACGTAAGTCGTTTTGTTCAACAAATTTAAGTAGATAACTCATCAGTTGTTTGCATCAGAGCGATAATTTTTGAGATAGTTATTAAAACTGTTTAAAGGTTGTCAAACGTTGTTTCTCGTTGTATATCCTTAAATTCTAGAGTTAAATTGATAAATAACGTGTACGAATTTGTTTAACGCATTTGTTTTGGTTACTCGACGTCTCCGTTCTCGTGTAGCCTACATATTGCGTTTTTTTTTAATTTGCTTACCGGGCTAAAGGTTAGCATGTTTAAAACACGTAAGTCGTTTTGTTCAACAAATTTGAGTAGATAACTCATCAGTTGTTTGCATCAGAGCGACAATTTTTGAGATAGTTATTAAAACTGTTTAAAGGTTGTCAAACGTTGTTTCTCGTTGTATATCCTTTAATTCTAGATTTAAATTGATAAATAACGTGTACGAATTTGTTTAACGCATTTGTGATGGTTACTCGACGTCTCCGGTCTCGTGTAGCCTACATATTGCGTTTTTTTTTTTTAATTTGCTTACCGGGCTAAAGGTTAGCATGCTTAAAATACGTAAGTCGTTTTGTTCAACAAATTTAAGTAGATAACTCATCAGTTGTTTGCATCAGAGCGATAATTTTTGAGATAGTTATTAAAACTGTTTAAAGGTTGTCAAACGTTGTTTCTCGTTGTATATCCTTTAATTCTAGAGTTAAATTGATAAATAACGTGTACGAATTTGTTTAACGCATTTGTTTTGGTTTCTCGACGTCTCCGTTCTCGTGTAGCCTACATATTGCGTTTTTTTTTTAATTTGCTTACCGGGCTAAAGGTTAGCATGTTTAAAATACGTAAGTCGTTTTGTTCATCAAATTTAAGTAGATAACTCATCAGTTGTTTGCATCAGAGCGACAATTTTTGAGATAGTTATTAAAACTGTTTAAAGGTTGTCAAACGTTGTTTCTCGTTGTATATCCTTTAATTCTAGAGTTAAATTGATAAATAACGTGTACGAATTTGTTTAACGCATTTGTTTTGGTTACTCGACGTCTCCGTTCTCGTGCAGCCTACATATTGCGTTTTTTTTTTAATTTGCTTACCGGGCTAAAGGTTAGCATGTTTAAAATACGTAAGTCGTTTTGTTCATCAAATTTAAGTAGATAACTCATCAGTTGTTTGCATCAGAGCGACAATTTTTGAGATAGTTATTAAAACTGTTTAAAGGTTGTCAAACGTTGTTTCTCGTTGTATATCCTTTAATTCTAGAGTTAAATTGATAAATAACGTGTACGAATTTGTTTAACGCATTTGTGATGATTACTCGACGTCTCCGTTCTCGTGTAGCCTACATATTGCGTTTTTTTTTTTTAATTTGCTTACCGGGCTAAAGGTTAGTATGTTTAAAATACGTAAGTCGTTTTGTTCAACAAATTTGAGTAGATAACTCATCAGTTGTTTGCATCAGAGCGACAATTTTTGAGATAGTTATTAAAACTGTTTAAAGGTTGTCAAACGTTGTTTCTCGTTGTATATCCTTTAATTCTAGAGTTAAATTGATAAATAACGTGTACGAATTTGTTTAACGCATTTGTTTTGGTTACTCGACGTCTCCGTTCTCGTGTAGCCTACATATCCCGTTTTTTTTTTTAATTTGCTTACCGGGCTAAAGGTTAGCATGCTTAAAATACGTAAGTCGTTTTGTTCAACAAATTTAAGTAGATAACTCATCAGTTGTTTGCATCAGAGCGATAATTTTTGAGATAGTTATTAAAACTGTTTAAAGGTTGTCAAACGTTGTTTCTCGTTGTATATCCTTTAATTCTAGAGTTAAATTGGTAAATAACGTGTACGAATTTGTTTAACGCATTTGTTTTGGTTACTCGACGTCTCCGTTCTCGTGTAGCCTACATATTGCGTTTTTTTTTTTTAATTTGCTTACCGGGCTAAAGGTTAGCATGTTTAAAATACGTAAGTCGTTTTGTTCATCAAATTTAAGTAGATAACTCATCAGTTGTTTGCATCAGAGCGATAATTTTTGAGATAGTTATTAAAACTGTTTAAAGGTTGTCAAACGTTGTTTCTCGTTGTATATCCTTTAATTCTAGAGTTAAATTGATAAATAACGTATACGAATTTGTTTAACGCATTTGTTTTGGTTACTCGACGTCTCCGTTCTCGTGTAGCCTACATATTGCGTTTTTTTTTTTAATTTGCTTACCGGGCTAAAGGTTAGCATGTTTAAAACACGTAAGTCGTTTTGTTCAACAAATTTGAGTAGATAACTCATCAGTTGTTTGCATCAGAGCGACAATTTTTGAGATAGTTATTAAAACTGTTTAAAGGTTGTCAAACGTTGTTTCTCGTTGTATATCCTTTAATTCTAGATTTAAATTGATAAATAACGTGTACGAATTTGTTTAACGCATTTGTGATGGTTACTCGACGTCTCCGTTCTCGTGTAGCCTACATGTTGCGTTTTTTTTTTTAATTTGCTTACCGGGCTAAAGGTTAGCATGTTTAAAACACGTAAGTCGTTTTGTTCAACAAATTTGAGTAGATAACTCATCAGTTGTTTGCATCAGAGCGACAATTTTTGAGATAGTTATTAAAACTGTTTAAAGGTTGTCAAAAGTTGTTTCTCGTTGTATATCCTTTAATTCTAGATTTAAATTGATAAATAACGTGTACGAATTTGTTTAACGCATTTGTTTTGGTTATTCGACGTCTCCGTTCTCGTGTAGCCTACATATTGCGTTTTTTTTTTAATTTGCATACCGGGCTAAAGGTTAGCATGCTTAAAATACGTAAGTCGTTTTGTTCAACAAATTTAAGTAGATAACTCATCAGTTGTTTGGATCAGAGCGACAATTTTTGAGATAGTTATTAAAACTGTTTAAAGGTTGTCAAACGTTGTTTCTCGTTGTATATCCTTTAATTCTAGAGTTAAATTGATAAATAACGTGTACGAATTTGTTTAACGCATTTGTTTTGGTTACTCGACGTCTCCGTTCTCGTGTAGCCTACATATCCCGTTTTTTTTTAATTTGCTTACCGGGCTAAAGGTTAGCATGCTTAAAATACGTAAGTCGTTTTGTTCAACAAATTTAAGTAGATAACTCATCAGTTGTTTGCATCAGAGCGACAATTTTTGAGATAGTTATTAAAACTGTTTAAAGGTTGTCAAACGTTGTTTCTCGTTGTATATCCTTTAATTCTAGAGTTAAATTGATAAATAACGTGTACGAATTTGTTTAACGCATTTGTTTTGGTTACTCGACGGCTCCGTTCTCGTGTAGCCTACATATTGCGTTTTTTTTTAAATTTGCTTACCGGGCTAAAGGTTAGCATGCTTAAAATATGTAAGTCGTTTTGTTCAACAAATTTGAGTAGATAACTCATCAGTTGTTTGCATCAGAGGGACAATTTTTGAGATAGTTATTAAAACTGTTTAAAGGTTGTCGAACGTTGTTTCTCGTTGTATATCCTTTAATTCTAGAGTTAAATTGATAAATAACGTGTTCGAATTTGTTTAACGCATTTGTTTTGGTTACTCGACGGCTCAGTTCTCGTGTAGCCTACATATTGCGTTTTTTTTTTAATTTGCTTACCGGGCTAAAGGTTAGCATGCTTAAAATACGTAAGTCGTTTTGTTCAACAAATTTGAGTAGATAACTCATCAGTTGTTTGCATCAGAGGGACAATTTTTGAGATAGTTATTAAAACTGTTTAAAGGTTGTCAAACGTTGTTTCTCGTTGTATATCCTTTAATTCTAGAGTTAAATTGATAAATAACGTGTACGAATTTGTTTAACGCATTTGTTTTGGTTACTCGACGTCTCCGTTCTCGTGTAGCCTACATATTGTGTTTTTTTTTTTAATTTGCTTACCGGGCTAAAGGTTAGCATGTTTAAAATACGTAAGTCGTTTTGTTCATCAAATTTAAGTAGATAACTCATCAGTTGTTTGCATCAGAGCGACAATTTTTGAGATAGTTATTAAAACTGTTTAAAGGTTGTCAAACGTTGTTTCTCGTTGTATATCCTTTAATTCTAGAGTTAAATTGATAAATAACGTGTACGAATTTGTTTAACGCATTTGTTTTGGTGACTCGACGTCTCCGTTCTCGTGTAGCCTACATATTGCGTTTTTTTTTTAATTTGCTTACCGGGCTAAAGGTTAGCATGCTTAAAATACGTAAGTCGTTTTGTTCAACAAATTTAAGTAGATAACTCATCAGTTGTTTGCATCAGAGCGATAATTTTTGAGATAGTTATTAAAACTGTTTAAAGGTTGTCAAACGTTGTTTCTCGTTGTATATCCTTAAATTCTAGAGTTAAATTGATAAATAACGTGTACGAATTTGTTTAACGCATTTGTTTTGGTTACTCGACGTCTCCGTTCTCGTGTAGCCTACATATTGCGTTTTTTTTTAATTTGCTTACCGGGCTAAAGGTTAGCATGTTTAAAACACGTAAGTCGTTTTGTTCAACAAATTTGAGTAGATAACTCATCAGTTGTTTGCATCAGAGCGACAATTTTTGAGATAGTTATTAAAACTGTTTAAAGGTTGTCAAACGTTGTTTCTCGTTGTATATCCTTTAATTCTAGATTTAAATTGATAAATAACGTGTACGAATTTGTTTAACGCATTTGTGATGGTTACTCGACGTCTCCGGTCTCGTGTAGCCTACATATTGCGTTTTTTTTTTTAATTTGCTTACCGGGCTAAAGGTTAGCATGCTTAAAATACGTAAGTCGTTTTGTTCAACAAATTTAAGTAGATAACTCATCAGTTGTTTGCATCAGAGCGATAATTTTTGAGATAGTTATTAAAACTGTTTAAAGGTTGTCAAACGTTGTTTCTCGTTGTATATCCTTTAATTCTAGAGTTAAATTGATAAATAACGTGTACGAATTTGTTTAACGCATTTGTTTTGGTTTCTCGACGTCTCCGTTCTCGTGTAGCCTACATATTGCGTTTTTTTTTTAATTTGCTTACCGGGCTAAAGGTTAGCATGTTTAAAATACGTAAGTCGTTTTGTTCATCAAATTTAAGTAGATAACTCATAAGTTGTTTGCATCAGAGCGACAATTTTTGAGATAGTTATTAAAACTGTTTAAAGGTTGTCAAACGTTGTTTCTCGTTGTATATCCTTTAATTCTAGAGTTAAATTGATAAATAACGTGTACGAATTTGTTTAACGCATTTGTTTTGGTTACTCGACGTCTCCGTTCTCGTGCAGCCTACATATTGCGTTTTTTTTTTAATTTGCTTACCGGGCTAAAGGTTAGCATGTTTAAAATACGTAAGTCGTTTTGTTCATCAAATTTAAGTAGATAACTCATCAGTTGTTTGCATCAGAGCGACAATTTTTGAGATAGTTATTAAAACTGTTTAAAGGTTGTCAAACGTTGTTTCTCGTTGTATATCCTTTAATTCTAGAGTTAAATTGATAAATAACGTGTACGAATTTGTTTAACGCATTTGTTTTGGTTACTCGACGTCTCCGTTCTCGTGTAGCCTACATATCCCGTTTTTTTTTTTAATTTGCTTACCGGGCTAAAGGTTAGCATGCTTAAAATACGTAAGTCGTTTTGTTCAACAAATTTAAGTAGATAACTCATCAGTTGTTTGCATCAGAGCGATAATTTTTGAGATAGTTATTAAAACTGTTTAAAGGTTGTCAAACGTTGTTTCTCGTTGTATATCCTTTAATTCTAGAGTTAAATTGGTAAATAACGTGTACGAATTTGTTTAACGCATTTGTTTTGGTTACTCGACGTCTCCGTTCTCGTGTAGCCTACATATTGCGTTTTTTTTTTTAATTTGCTTACCGGGCTAAAGGTTAGCATGTTTAAAATACGCAAGTCGTTTTGTTCATCAAATTTAAGTAGTTAACTCATCAGTTGTTTGCATCAGAGCGACAATTTTTGAGATAGTTATTAAAACTGTTTAAAGGTTGTCAAACGTTGTTTCTCGTTGTATATCCTTTAATTCTAGAGTTAAATTGATAAATAACGTGTACGAATTTGTTTAACGCATTTGTTTTGGTTACTCGACGTCTCCGTTCTCGTGTAGCCTACATATTGCGTTTTTTTTTTAATTTGCTTACCGGGCTAAAGGTTAGCATGTCGTCGTTTTGTTCATCAAATTTAAGTAGATAACTCATCAGTTGTTTGCATCAGAGCGACAATTTTTGAGATAGTTATTAAAACTGTTTAAAGGTTGTCAAACGTTGTTTCTCGTTGTATATCCTTTAATTCTAGAGTTAAATTGATAAATAACGTGTACGAATTTGTTTAACGCATTTGTTTTGGTTATTCGACGTCTCCGTTCTCGTGTAGCTTACATATTGCGTTTTTTTTTTTAATTTGCTTACCGGGCTAAAGGTTATCATGTTTAAAATACGTAAGTCGTTTTGTTTATCAAATTTAAGTAGATAACTCATCAGTTGTTTGCATCAGAGCGACAATTTTTGAGATAGTTATTAAAACTGTTTAAAGGTTGTCAAACGTTGTTTCTCGTTGTATATCCTTTAATTCTAGAGTTAAATTGATAAATAACGTGTACGAATTTGTTTAACGCATTTGTTTTGGTTACTCGACGTCTCCGTTCTCGTGTAGCCTACATATTGCGTTTTTTTTTAATTTGCTTACCGGGCTCAAGGTTAGCATGTTTAAAATACGTAAGTCGTTTTGTTCAACAAATCTGAGTAGATAACTCATCAGTTGTTTGCATCAGAGCGACAATTTTTGAGATAGTTATTAAAACTGTTTAAAGGTTGTCAAACGTTGTTTCTCGTTGCATATCCTTTAATTCTAGAGTTAAATTGATAAATAACGTGTACGAATTTGTTTAACGCATTTGTTTTGGTTACTCGACGTCTCCGTTCTCGTGTAGCCTACATATTGCGTTTTTTTTTTTAATTTGCTTACCGGGCTAAAGGTTAGCATGTTTAAAATACGTAAGTCGTTTTGTTCATCAAATTTAAGTAGATATCTCATCAGTTGTTTGCATCAGAGCGACAATTTTTGAGATAGTTAATAAAACTGTTTAAAGGTTGTCAAACGTTGTTTCTCGTTGTATATCCTTTAATTCTAGAGTTAAATTGATAAATAACGTGTACGAATTTGTTTAACGCATTTGTTTTGGTTACTCGACGTCTCCGTTCTCGTGTAGCCTACATATTGCGTTTTTTTTTTAATTTGCTTACCGGGCTAAAGGTTAGCATGTTTAAAATACGTAAGTCGTTTTGGTCAACAAATCTGAGTAGATAACTCATCAGTTGTTTGCATCAGAGCGACAATTTTTGAGATAGTTATTAAAACTGTTTAAAGGTTGTCAAACGTTGTTTCTCGTTGTATATCCTTTAATTCTAGAGTTAAATTTATAAATAACGTGTACGAATTTGTTTAACGCATTTGTTTTGGTTACTCGACGTCTCCGTTCTCGTGTAGCCTACATATTGCGTTTTTTTTTAATTTGCTTACCGGGCTAAAGGTTAGCATGTTTAAAATACGTAAGTCGTTTTGTTCATCAAATTTAAGTAGATAACTCATCAGTTGTTTGCATCAGAGCGACAATTTTTGAGATAGTTATTAAAACGGTTTAAAGGTTGTCAAACGCTGTTTCTCGTTGTATATCCTTTAATTCTAGAGTTAAATTGATAAATAACGTGTACGAATTTGTTTAACGCATTTGTTTTGGTGACTCGACGTCTCCGTTCTCGTGTAGCCTACATATTGCGTTTTTTTTTTAATTTGCTTACCGGGCTAAAGGTTAGCATGCTTAAAATACGTAAGTCGTTTTGTTCAACAAATTTAAGTAGATAACTCATCAGTTGTTTGCATCAGAGCGATAATTTTTGAGATAGTTATTAAAACTGTTTAAAGGTTGTCAAACGTTGTTTCTCGTTGTATATCCTTAAATTCTAGAGTTAAATTGATAAATAACGTGTACGAATTTGTTTAACGCATTTGTTTTGGTTACTCGACGTCTCCGTTCTCGTGTAGCCTACATATTGCGTTTTTTTTTAATTTGCTTACCGGGCTAAAGGTTAGCATGTTTAAAACACGTAAGTCGTTTTGTTCAACAAATTTGAGTAGATAACTCATCAGTTGTTTGCATCAGAGCGACAATTTTTGAGATAGTTATTAAAACTGTTTAAAGGTTGTCAAACGTTGTTTCTCGTTGTATATCCTTTAATTCTAGATTTAAATTGATAAATAACGTGTACGAATTTGTTTAACGCATTTGTGATGGTTACTCGACGTCTCCGGTCTCGTGTAGCCTACATATTGCGTTTTTTTTTTTAATTTGCTTACCGGGCTAAAGGTTAGCATGCTTAAAATACGTAAGTCGTTTTGTTCAACAAATTTAAGTAGATAACTCATCAGTTGTTTGCATCAGAGCGATAATTTTTGAGATAGTTATTAAAACTGTTTAAAGGTTGTCAAACGTTGTTTCTCGTTGTATATCCTTTAATTCTAGAGTTAAATTGATAAATAACGTGTACGAATTTGTTTAACGCATTTGTTTTGGTTTCTCGACGTCTCCGTTCTCGTGTAGCCTACATATTGCGTTTTTTTTTTAATTTGCTTACCGGGCTAAAGGTTAGCATGTTTAAAATACGTAAGTCGTTTTGTTCATCAAATTTAAGTAGATAACTCATCAGTTGTTTGCATCAGAGCGACAATTTTTGAGATAGTTATTAAAACTGTTTAAAGGTTGTCAAACGTTGTTTCTCGTTGTATATCCTTTAATTCTAGAGTTAAATTGATAAATAACGTGTACGAATTTGTTTAACGCATTTGTTTTGGTTACTCGACGTCTCCGTTCTCGTGCAGCCTACATATTGCGTTTTTTTTTTAATTTGCTTACCGGGCTAAAGGTTAGCATGTTTAAAATACGTAAGTCGTTTTGTTCATCAAATTTAAGTAGATAACTCATCAGTTGTTTGCATCAGAGCGACAATTTTTGAGATAGTTATTAAAACTGTTTAAAGGTTGTCAAACGTTGTTTCTCGTTGTATATCCTTTAATTCTAGAGTTAAATTGATAAATAACGTGTACGAATTTGTTTAACGCATTTGTGATGATTACTCGACGTCTCCGTTCTCGTGTAGCCTACATATTGCGTTTTTTTTTTTAATTTGCTTACCGGGCTAAAGGTTAGTATGTTTAAAATACGTAAGTCGTTTTGTTCAACAAATTTGAGTAGATAACTCATCAGTTGTTTGCATCAGAGCGACAATTTTTGAGATAGTTATTAAAACTGTTTAAAGGTTGTCAAACGTTGTTTCTCGTTGTATATCCTTTAATTCTAGAGTTAAATTGATAAATAACGTGTACGAATTTGTTTAACGCATTTGTTTTGGTTACTCGACGTCTCCGTTCTCGTGTAGCCTACATATCCCGTTTTTTTTTTTAATTTGCTTACCGGGCTAAAGGTTAGCATGCTTAAAATACGTAAGTCGTTTTGTTCAACAAATTTAAGTAGATAACTCATCAGTTGTTTGCATCAGAGCGATAATTTTTGAGATAGTTATTAAAACTGTTTAAAGGTTGTCAAACGTTGTTTCTCGTTGTATATCCTTTAATTCTAGAGTTAAATTGGTAAATAACGTGTACGAATTTGTTTAACGCATTTGTTTTGGTTACTCGACGTCTCCGTTCTCGTGTAGCCTACATATTGCGTTTTTTTTTTTAATTTGCTTACCGGGCTAAAGGTTAGCATGTTTAAAATACGTAAGTCGTTTTGTTCATCAAATTTAAGTAGATAACTCATCAGTTGTTTGCATCAGAGCGATAATTTTTGAGATAGTTATTAAAACTGTTTAAAGGTTGTCAAACGTTGTTTCTCGTTGTATATCCTTTAATTCTAGAGTTAAATTGATAAATAACGTATACGAATTTGTTTAACGCATTTGTTTTGGTTACTCGACGTCTCCTTTCTCGTGTAGCCTACATATTGCGTTTTTTTTTTTTTAATTTGCTTACCGGGCTAAAGGTTAGCATGTTTAAAACACGTAAGTCGTTTTGTTCAACAAATTTGAGTAGATAACTCATCAGTTGTTTGCATCAGAGCGACAATTTTTGAGATAGTTATTAAAACTGTTTAAAGGTTGTCAAACGTTGTTTCTCGTTGTATATCCTTTAATTCTAGATTTAAATTGATAAATAACGTGTACGAATTTGTTTAACGCATTTGTGATGGTTACTCGACGTCTCCGTTCTTGTGTAGCCTACATGTTGCGTTTTTTTTTTTAATTTGCTTACCGGGCTAAAGGTTAGCATGTTTAAAACACGTAAGTCGTTTTGTTCAACAAATTTGAGTAGATAACTCATCAGTTGTTTGCATCAGAGCGACAATTTTTGAGATAGTTATTAAAACTGTTTAAAGGTTGTCAAAAGTTGTTTCTCGTTGTATATCCTTTAATTCTAGATTTAAATTGATAAATAACGTGTACGAATTTGTTTAACGCATTTGTTTTGGTTATTCGACGTCTCCGTTCTCTTGTAGCCTACATATTGCGTTTTTTTTTTAATTTGCATACCGGGCTAAAGGTTAGCATGCTTAAAATACGTAAGTCGTTTTGTTCAACAAATTTAAGTAGATAACTCATCAGTTGTTTGGATCAGAGCGACAATTTTTGAGATAGTTATTAAAACTGTTTAAAGGTTGTCAAACGTTGTTTCTCGTTGTATATCCTTTAATTCTAGAGTTAAATTGATAAATAACGTGTACGAATTTGTTTAACGCATTTGTTTTGGTTACTCGACGTCTCCGTTCTCGTGTAGCCTACATATCCCGTTTTTTTTTAATTTGCTTACCGGGCTAAAGGTTAGCATGCTTAAAATACGTAAGTCGTTTTGTTCAACAAATTTAAGTAGATAACTCATCAGTTGTTTGCATCAGAGCGACAATTTTTGAGATAGTTATTAAAACTGTTTAAAGGTTGTCAAACGTTGTTTCTCGTTGTATATCCTTTAATTCTAGAGTTAAATTGATAAATAACGTGTACGAATTTGTTTAACGCATTTGTTTTGGTTACTCGACGGCTCCGTTCTCGTGTAGCCTACATATTGCGTTTTTTTTTAAATTTGCTTACCGGGCTAAAGGTTAGCATGCTTAAAATATGTAAGTCGTTTTGTTCAACAAATTTGAGTAGATAACTCATCAGTTGTTTGCATCAGAGGGACAATTTTTGAGATAGTTATTAAAACTGTTTAAAGGTTGTCGAACGTTGTTTCTCGTTGTATATCCTTTAATTCTAGAGTTAAATTGATAAATAACGTGTTCGAATTTGTTTAACGCATTTGTTTTGGTTACTCGACGGCTCAGTTCTCGTGTAGCCTACATATTGCGTTTTTTTTTTAATTTGCTTACCGGGCTAAAGGTTAGCATGCTTAAAATACGTAAGTCGTTTTGTTCAACAAATTTGAGTAGATAACTCATCAGTTGTTTGCATCAGAGGGACAATTTTTGAGATAGTTATTAAAACTGTTTAAAGGTTGTCAAACGTTGTTTCTCGTTGTATATCCTTTAATTCTAGAGTTAAATTGATAAATAACGTGTACGAATTTGTTTAACGCATTTGTTTTGGTTACTCGACGTCTCCGTTCTCGTGTAGCCTACATATTGTGTTTTTTTTTTTAATTTGCTTACCGGGCTAAAGGTTAGCATGTTTAAAATACGTAAGTCGTTTTGTTCATCAAATTTAAGTAGATAACTCATCAGTTGTTTGCATCAGAGCGACAATTTTTGAGATAGTTATTAAAACTGTTTAAAGGTTGTCAAACGTTGTTTCTCGTTGTATATCCTTTAATTCTAGAGTTAAATTGATAAATAACGTGTACGAATTTGTTTAACGCATTTGTTTTGGTTACTCGACGTCTCCGTTCTCGTGTAGCCTACATATTGCGTTTTTTTTTTTAATTTGCTTACCGGGCTAAAGGTTAGCATGTTTAAAATACGTAAGTCGTTTTGTTCATCAAATTTAAGTAGATAACTCATCAGTTGTTTGCATCAGAGCGACAATTTTTGAGATAGTTATTAAAACTGTTTAAAGGTTGTCAAACGTTGTTTCTCGTTGTATATCCTTTAATTCTAGAGTTAAATTGATAAATAACGTGTACGAATTTGTTTAACGCATTTGTTTTGGTTATTCGACGTCTCCGTTCTCGTGTAGCCTACATATTGCGTTTTTTTTTAATTTGCATACCGGGCTAAAGGTTAGCATGTTTAAAATACGTAAGTCGTTTTGTTCATCAAATTTAAGTAGATAACTCATCAGTTGTTTGCATCAGAGCGACAATTTTTGAGATAGTTATTAAAACTGTTTAAAGGTTGTCAAACGTTGTTTCTCGTTGTATATCCTTTAATTCTAGAGTTAAATTGATAAATAACGTGTACGAATTTGTTTAACGCATTTGTTTTGGTTACTCGACGTCTCCGTTCTCGTGTAGCCTACATATTGCGTTTTTTTTTTAATTTGCTTACCGGGCTAAAGGTTAGCATGTTTAAAATACGTAAGTCGTTTTGTTCATCAAATTTAAGTAGATAACTCATCAGTTGTTTGCATCAGAGCGACAATTTTTGAGATAGTTATTAAAACTGTTTAAAGGTTGTCAAACGTTGTTTCTCGTTGTATATCCTTTAATTCTAGAGTTAAATTGATAAATAACGTGTACGAATTTGTTTAACGCATTTGTTTTGGTTACTCGACGTCTCCGTTCTCGTGTAGCCTACATATCCCGTTTTTTTTTTAATTTGCTTACCGGGCTAAAGGTTAGCATGCTTAAAATACGTAAGTCGTTTTGTTCAACAAATTTAAGTAGATAACTCATCAGTTGTTTGCATCAGAGCGACAATTTTTGAGATAGTTATTAAAACTGTTTAAAGGTTGTCAAACGTTGTTTCTCGTTGTATATCCTTTAATTCTAGAGTTAAATTGATAAATAACGTGTACGAATTTGTTTAACGCATTTGTTTTGGTTACTCGACGTCTCCGTTCTCGTGTAGCCTACATATCCCGTTTTTTTTTTTAATTTGCTTACCGGGCTAAAGGTTAGCATGCTTAAAATACGTAAGTCGTTTTGTTCAACAAATTTAAGTAGATAACTCATCAGTTGTTTGCATCAGAGCGACAATTTTTGAGATAGTTATTAAAACTGTTTAAAGGTTGTCAAACGTTGTTTCTCGTTGTATATCCTTTAATTCTAGAGTTAAATTGATAAATAACGTGTACGAATTTGTTTAACGCATTTGTTTTGGTTACTCGACGGCTCCGTTCTCGTGTAGCCTACATATTGCGTTTTTTTTGTAATTTGCTTACCGGTCTAAAGGTTAGCATGCTTAAAATATGTAAGTCGTTTTGTTCAACAAATTTGAGTAGATAACTCATCAGTTGTTTGCATCAGAGGGACAATTTTTGAGATAGTTATTAAAACTGTTTAAAGGTTGTCAAACGTTGTTTCTCGTTGTATATCCTTTAATTCTAGAGTTAAATTGATAAATAACGTGTTCGAATTTGTTTAACGCATTTGTTTTGGTTACTCGACGGCTCAGTTCTCGTGTAGCCTACATATTGCGTTTTTTTTTTAATTTGCTTACCGGGCTAAAGGTTAGCATGCTTAAAATACGTAAGTCGTTTTGTTCAACAAATTTGAGTAGATAACTCATCAGTTGTTTGCATCAGAGGGACAATTTTTGAGATAGTTATTAAAACTGTTTAAAGGTTGTCAAACGTTGTTTCTCGTTGTATATCCTTTAATTCTAGAGTTAAATTGATAAATAACGTGTACGAATTTGTTTAACGCATTTGTTTTGGTTACTCGACGTCTCCGTTCTCGTGTAGCCTACATATTGTGTTTTTTTTTTTAATTTGCTTACCGGGCTAAAGGTTAGCATGTTTAAAATACGTAAGTCGTTTTGTTCATCAAATTTAAGTAGATAACTCATCAGTTGTTTGCATCAGAGCGACAATTTTTGAGATAGTTATTAAAACTGTTTAAAGGTTGTCAAACGTTGTTTCTCGTTGTATATCCTTTAATTCTAGAGTTAAATTGATAAATAACGTGTACGAATTTGTTTAACGCATTTGTTTTGGTTACTCGACGTCTCCGTTCTCGTGTAGCCTACATATTGCGTTTTTTTTTTTAATTTGCTTACCGGGCTAAAGGTTAGCATGTTTAAAATACGTAAGTCGTTTTGTTCATCAAATTTAAGTAGATAACTCATCAGTTGTTTGCATCAGAGCGACAATTTTTGAGATAGTTATTAAAACTGTTTAAAGGTTGTCAAACGTTGTTTCTCGTTGTATATCCTTTAATTCTAGAGTTAAATTGATAAATAACGTGTACGAATTTGTTTAACGCATTTCTTTTGGTTACTCGACGTCTCCGTTCTCGTGTAGCCTACATATTGCGTTTTTTTTTTAATTTGCTTACCGGGCTAAAGGTTAGCATGTTTAAAATACGTAAGTCGTTTTGTTCATCAAATTTAAGTAGATAACTCATCAGTTGTTTGCATCAGAGCGACAATTTTTGAGATAGTTATTAAAACTGTTTAAAGGTTGTCAAACGTTGTTTCTCGTTGTATATCCTTTAATTCTAGAGTTAAATTGATAAATAACGTGTACGAATTTGTTTAACGCATTTGTTTTGGTTACTCGACGTCTCCGTTCTCGTGTAGCCTACATATTGCGTTTTTTTTTTTAATTTGCTTACCGGGCTAAGGTTAGCATGTTTAAAATACGTAAGTCGTTTTGTTCATCAAATTTAAGTAGATAACTCATCAGTTGTTTGCATCAGAGCGATAATTTTTGAGATAGTTATTAAAACTGTTTAAAGGTTGTCAAACGTTGTTTCTCGTTGTATATCCTTTAATTCCAGAGTTAAATTGATAAATAACGTGTACGAATTTGTTTAACGCATTTGTTTTGGTTACTCGACGTCTCCGTTCTCGTGTAGCCTATATATTGCGTTTTTTTTTATTTGCTTACCGGGCTAAAGGTTAGCATGCTTAAAATACGTAAGTCGTTTTGTTCAACAAATTTAAGTAGATAACTCATCAGTTGTTTGCATCAGAGCGATAATTTTTGAGATAGTTATTAAAACTGTTTAAAGGTTGTCAAACGTTGTTTCTCGTTGTATATCCTTTAATTCTAGAGTTAAATTGATAAATAAAGTGTACGAATTTGTTTAACGCATTTGTTTTGGTTACTCGACGTCTCCGTTCTCGTGTAGCCTACATATTGCGTTTTTTTTTTAATTTGCTTACCGGGCTAAAGGTTAGCATGTTTAAAATACGTAAGTCGTTTTGTTCATCAAATTTAAGTAGATAACTCATCAGTTGTTTGCATCAGAGCGACAATTTTTGAGATAGTTATTAAAACTGTTTAAAGGTTGTCAAACGTTGTTTCTCGTTGTATATCCTTTAATTCTAGAGTTAAATTGATAAATAACGTGTACGAATTTGTTTAACGCATTTCTTTTGGTTACTCGACGTCTCCGTTCTCGTGTAGCCTACATATTGCGTTTTTTTTTTAATTTGCTTACCGGGCTAAAGGTTAGCATGTTTAAAATACGTAAGTCGTTTTGTTCATCAAATTTAAGTAGATAACTCATCAGTTGTTTGCATCAGAGCGACAATTTTTGAGATAGTTATTAAAACTGTTTAAAGGTTGTCAAACGTTGTTTCTCGTTGTATATCCTTTAATTCTAGAGTTAAATTGATAAATAACGTGTACGAATTTGTTTAACGCATTTGTTTTGGTTACTCGACGGCTCCGTTCTCGTGTAGCCTACATATTGCGTTTTTTTTTTAATTTGCTTACCGGGCTAAAGGTTAGCATGCTTAAAATATGTAAGTCGTTTTGTTCAACAAATTTGAGTAGATAACTCATCAGTTGTTTGCATCAGAGGGACAATTTTTGAGATAGTTATTAAAACTGTTTAAAGGTTGTCAAACGTTGTTTCTCGTTGTATATCCTTTAATTCTAGAGTTAAATTGATAAATAACGTGTTCGAATTTGTTTAACGCATTTGTTTTGGTTACTCGACGGCTCAGTTCTCGTGTAGCCTACATATTGCGTTTTTTTTTTAATTTGCTTACCGGGCTAAAGGTTAGCATGCTTAAAATACGTAAGTCGTTTTGTTCAACAAATTTGAGTAGATAACTCATCAGTTGTTTGCATCAGAGGGACAATTTTTGAGATAGTTATTAAAACTGTTTAAAGGTTGTCAAACGTTGTTTCTCGTTGTATATCCTTTAATTCTAGAGTTAAATTGATAAATAACGTGTACGAATTTGTTTAACGCATTTGTTTTGGTTACTCGACGTCTCCGTTCTCGTGTAGCCTACATATTGTGTTTTTTTTTTTAATTTGCTTACCGGGCTAAAGGTTAGCATGTTTAAAATACGTAAGTCGTTTTGTTCATCAAATTTAAGTAGATAACTCATCAGTTGTTTGCATCAGAGCGACAATTTTTGAGATAGTTATTAAAACTGTTTAAAGGTTGTCAAACGTTGTTTCTCGTTGTATATCCTTTAATTCTAGAGTTAAATTGATAAATAACGTGTACGAATTTGTTTAACGCATTTCTTTTGGTTACTCGACGTCTCCGTTCTCGTGTAGCCTACATATTGCGTTTTTTTTTTAATTTGCTTACCGGGCTAAAGGTTAGCATGTTTAAAATACGTAAGTCGTTTTGTTCATCAAATTTAAGTAGATAACTCATCAGTTGTTTGCATCAGAGCGACAATTTTTGAGATAGTTATTAAAACTGTTTAAAGGTTGTCAAACGTTGTTTCTCGTTGTATATCCTTTAATTCTAGAGTTAAATTGATAAATAACGTGTACGAATTTGTTTAACGCATTTGTTTTGGTTACTCGACGTCTCCGTTCTCGTGTAGCCTACATATTGCGTTTTTTTTTTTTAATTTGCTTACCGGGCTAAGGTTAGCATGTTTAAAATACGTAAGTCGTTTTGTTCATCAAATTTAAGTAGATAACTCATCAGTTGTTTGCATCAGAGCGATAATTTTTGAGATAGTTATTAAAACTGTTTAAAGGTTGTCAAACGTTGTTTCTCGTTGTATATCCTTTAATTCCAGAGTTAAATTGATAAATAACGTGTACGAATTTGTTTAACGCATTTGTTTTGGTTACTCGACGTCTCCGTTCTCGTGTAGCCTATATATTGCGTTTTTTTTTATTTGCTTACCGGGCTAAAGGTTAGCATGCTTAAAATACGTAAGTCGTTTTGTTCAACAAATTTAAGTAGATAACTCATCAGTTGTTTGCATCAGAGCGATAATTTTTGAGATAGTTATTAAAACTGTTTAAAGGTTGTCAAACGTTGTTTCTCGTTGTATATCCTTTAATTCTAGAGTTAAATTGATAAATAAAGTGTACGAATTTGTTTAACGCATTTGTTTTGGTTACTCGACGTCTCCGTTCTCGTGTAGCCTACATATTGCGTTTTTTTTTTAATTTGCTTACCGGGCTAAAGGTTAGCATGTTTAAAATACGTAAGTCGTTTTGTTCATCAAATTTAAGTAGATAACTCATCAGTTGTTTGCATCAGAGCGACAATTTTTGAGATAGTTATTAAAACTGTTTAAAGGTTGTCAAACGTTGTTTCTCGTTGTATATCCTTTAATTCTAGAGTTAAATTGATAAATAACGTGTACGAATTTGTTTAACGCATTTCTTTTGGTTACTCGACGTCTCCGTTCTCGTGTAGCCTACATATTGCATTTTTTTTTTAATTTGCTTACCGGGCTAAAGGTTAGCATGTTTAAAATACGTAAGTCGTTTTGTTCATCAAATTTAAGTAGATAACTCATCAGTTGTTTGCATCAGAGCGATAATATTTGAGATAGTTATTAAAACTGTTTAAAGGTTGTCAAACGTTGTTTCTCGTTGTATATCCTTTAATTCTAGAGTTAAATTGATAAATAACGTGTACGAATTTGTTTAACGCATTTGTTTTGGTTACTCGACGTTTCCGTTCTCGTGTAGCCTACATATTGCGTTTTTTTTTTAATTTGCTTACCGGGCTAAAGGTTAGCATGTTTAAAATACGTAAGTCGTTTTGTTCATCAAATTTAAGTAGATAACTCATCAGTTGTTTGCATCAGAGCGACAATTTTTGAGATAGTTATTAAAACTGTTTAAAGGTTGTCAAACGTTGTTTCTCGTTGTATATCCTTTAATTCTAGAGTTAAATTGATAAATAACGTGTACGAATTTGTTTAACGCATTTGTTTTGGTTACTCGACGTCTCCGTTCTCGTGTAGCCTACATATTGCGTGTTTTTTTAAATTTGCTTACCGGGCTAAAGGTTAGCATGTTTAAAATACGTAAGTCGTTTTGTTCATCAAATTTAAGTAGATAACTCATCAGTTGTTTGCATCAGAGCGATAATATTTGAGATAGTTATTAAAACTGTTTAAAGGTTGTCAAACGTTGTTTCTCGTTGTATATCCTTTAATTCTAGAGTTAAATTGATAAATAACGTGTACGAATTTGTTTAACGCATTTGTTTTGGTTACTCGACGTCTCCGTTCTCGTGTAGCCTACATATTGCGTGTTTTTTTAAATTTGCTTACCGGGCTAAAGGTTAGCATGTTTAAAATACGTAAGTCGTTTTGTTCATCAAATTTAAGTAGATAACTCATCAGTTGTTTGCATCAGAGCGATAATATTTGAGATAGTTATTAAAACTGTTTAAAGGTTGTCAAACGTTGTTTCTCGTTGTATATCCTTTAATTCTAGAGTTAAATTGATAAATAACGTGTACGAATTTGTTTAACGCATTTGTTTTGGTTACTCGACGTCTCCGTTCTCGTGTAGCCTACATATTGCGTTTTTTTTTTAATTTGCTTACCGGGCTAAAGGTTAGCATGTTTAAAATACGTAAGTCGTTTTGTTCATCAAATTTAAGTAGATAACTCATCAGTTGTTTGCATCAGAGCGACAATTTTTGAGATAGTTATTAAAACTGTTTAAAGGTTGTCAAACGTTGTTTCTCGTTGTATATCCTTTAATTCTAGAGTTAAATTGATAAATAACGTGTACGAATTTGTTTAACGCATTTGTTTTGGTTACTCGACGTCTCCGTTCTCGTGTAGCCTACATATTGCGTGTTTTTTTAAATTTGCTTACCGGGCTAAAGGTTAGCATGTTTAAAATACGTAAGTCGTTTTGTTCATCAAATTTAAGTAGATAACTCATCAGTTGTTTGCATCAGAGCGACAATTTTTGAGATAGTTATTAAAACTGTTTAAAGGTTGTCAAACGTTGTTTCTCGTTGTATATCCTTTAATTCTAGAGTTAAATTGATAAATAACGTGTACGAATTTGTTTAACGCATTTGTTTTGGTTACTCGACGTCTCCGTTCTCGTGTAGCCTACATATTGCGTGTTTTTTTAAATTTGCTTACCGGGCTAAAGGTTAGCATGTTTAAAATACGTAAGTCGTTTTGTTCATCAAATTTAAGTAGATAACTCATCAGTTGTTTGCATCAGAGCGATAATATTTGAGATAGTTATTAAAACTGTTTAAAGGTTGTCAAACGTTGTTTCTCGTTGTATATCCTTTAATTCTAGAGTTAAATTGATAAATAACGTGTACGAATTTGTTTAACGCATTTGTTTTGGTTACTCGACGTCTCCGTTCTCGTGTAGCCTACATATTGCGTTTTTTTTTTAATTTGCTTACCGGGCTAAAGGTTAGCATGTTTAAAATACGTAAGTCGTTTTGTTCAACAAATTTGAGTAGATAACTCAGCAGTTGTTTGCATCAGAGCGACAATTTTTGAGATAGTTATTAAAACTGTTGTCAAACGTTGTTTCTCGTTGTATATCCTTTAATTCTAGAGTTACATTGATAAATAACGTGTACGAATTTGTTTAACGCATTTGTTTTGGTTACTCGACGTCTCCGTTCTCGTGTAGCCTACATATTGCGTTTTTTTTTAATTTGCTTACCGGCTAAAGGTTAGCATGTTTAAAATACGTAAGTCGTTTTGTTCAACAAATTTGAGTAGATAACTCAGCAGTTGTTTGCATCAGAGCGACAATTTTTGAGATAGTTATTAAAACTGTTTAAAGGTTGTCAAACGTTGTTTCTCGTTGTATATCCTTTAATTCTAGAGTTAAATTGATAAATAACGTGTACGAATTTGTTTAACGCATTTGTTTTGGTTACTCGACGTCTCCGTTCTCGTGTAGCCTACATATTGCGTTTTTTTTTAAATTTGCTTACCGGGCTAAAGGTTAGCATGTTTAAAATACGTAAGTCGTTTTGTTCACAAATTTGAGTAGATAACTCAGCAGTTGTTTGCATCAGAGCGACAATTTTTGAAATAGTTATTAAAACTGTTTAAAGGTTGTCAAACGTTGTTTCTCGTTGTATATCCTTTAATTCTAGAGTTAAATTGATAAATAACGTGTACGAATTTGTTTAACGCATTTGTTTTGGTTACTCGACGTCTCCGTTCTCGTGTAGCCTACATATTGCGTTTTTTTTTTAATTTGCTTACCGGGCTAAAGGTTAGCATGTTTAAAATACGTAAGTCGTTTTGTTCAACAAATTTAAGTAGATAACTCATCAGTTGTTTGCATCAGAGCGACAATTTTTGAGATAGTTATTAAAACTGTTTAAATGTTGTCAAACGTTGTTTCTCGTTGTATATCGTTTAATTCTAGAGTTAAATTGATAAATAACGTGTACGAATTTGTTTAACGCATTTGTTTTGGTTACTCGACGTCTCCGTTCTCGTGTAGCCTACATATTGCGTTTTTTTTTTAATTTGCTTACCGGGCTAAAGGTTAGCATGCTTAAAATACGTAAGTCGTTTTGTTCAACAAATTTAAGTAGATAACTCATCAGTTGTTTGCATCAGAGCGACAATTTTTGAGATAGTTATTAAAACTGTTTAAAGGTTGTCAAACGTTGTTTCTCGTTGTATATCCTTTAATTCTAGAGTTAAATTGATAAATAACGTGTACGAATTTGTTTAACGCATTTGTTTTGGTTACTCGACGTCTCCGTTCTCGTGTAGCCTACATATTGCGTTTTTTTTTAAATTTGCTTACCGGGCTAAAGGTTAGCATGTTTAAAATACGTAAGTCGTTTTGTTCAACAAATTTGAGTAGATAACTCAGCAGTTGTTTGCATCAGAGCGACAATTTTGAATAGTTATTAAAACTGTTTAAAGGTTGTTAAACGTTGTTTCTCGTTGTATATCTTTAATTCTAGAGTTAAATTGATAAATAACGTGTACGAATTTGTTTAACGCATTTGTTTTGGTTACTCGACGTCTCCGTTCTCGTGTAGCCTACATATTGCGTTTTTTTTTTAATTTGCTTACCGGGCTAAAGGTTAGCATGTTTAAAATACGTA